>NW_026623714.1:467371-529944 GCF_030028575.1 Malurus melanocephalus | reverse complement strand
ATGCCAGAGAAAAGAATGAAGATGTGTATTTGGCAATGATGGAATTGCTCAATATTTTGTGGGAATTGCATGGACTGAGCCAAAAGGAATGTTCCAGGTGAATTCCCAAGTAGATTATTTGGTAAACTCTTCACCTGGAAGTGTAAGATCTGCAGTGAACTGTCCCATTCTTGTTTTCTCCTTGGTCTTTCTGATAAATGGGCTTATTGCAGCTTCAAGCATTTTGTACCAATACTTACAGTTCCAGTTAATGGAAAAAATCTGTTTTGTATCCTTGATGGGATATGTGTTACCCCAGTTGAAGGCTGGGAAAGTGCAAGAAATCAATAGGGCTCTGTTTTGCATAAAATCAACAGAGTGGAATTCAGGTGACTGCCTCCTGTACACAATTTAATTATTGGAAGCACAACCCCCTTTGAACCAGAGCCCAGGACACRAGTTTGTCTGTAAATGAACGAGGATTCCATTTCAGTGTAATGCACTGGAAAAGACTCCAATAAAATCAGCTTGCTCACCATAAATTCTTTTCTYGTAGAGGAGTTCCTGTAAGTGAGGAGCACTGGAAATCTTCTTCCAGGAAACTTTGAATTGAGTATTGAGTGCTGAGTATTGAGTACCATCAGGGTATTCTTCTTCTTCTCTCCGTTGAATCCTCCCCTTCCCAATCTTTCAAAGGAACTGGCAGTTTTGATTTACTTTGCAGAAAAGTAGTGTTCCTTGTAGGAGAGAAAAAACCCACAGAAAATAAGGAAATTACCTGTACAGTCAGGACAAAATGTCATTAACTGTAATATTGTTTCAGTTTCTTTCCATTATTTCATGAGAGAAATTAATGCTCTGTTTCAAGCAAATGTTCAGAGTCAATCAGGGAATCATGTTTCAGTTAACATAATCCAAAGAATGAGACTATTCTTTGTCTGTACCTTTTATTTGTAATTTTTAGGAACTCCACTGGGGCTTGGAGGTTTCCATAGGATTTTTTTTTCTTTATTTGCTTTTAGGATTTAATGACCAAACTCTTGTTTTCCCCATTCTCTTGGTTTTTACATACTGAACCTATCAGTATTTACAATTTATATGCTTGAGTTATCCACAAAATTAAAAATTCAATGAAGAAATTACTCAGGCATTTGAGTAATTTAAAAAAAAAAATAGGAGGAAAAAGTCCAGCATAGAAGGTTGTTAATCTTGATAATCTTTAGCATACTGGAGACATTTACTGCATGGGTTGCTTTTAAAAATTCCATTAATGGCGTTGTGGCTTTGCCTCCCCCCAGCCTGTAATTCTGTTTATACACTCCCAGATGTTGTTAACACCTTTGTACTCTTATTTCCTGACATAATACACGAAATAAAACATGTGGCCATTAAGGGATACTCTAGCCTGGAATTAGGGTGTTGTTCCCTACTCAGCTAAGAGCACACACACATTTTGGGTGTTGCTCCTGATTAGAGATTTCCAGTGTAAAAAGCTGTGGTCCAAGTGTAGACAATGCCTTTGTTATCCAGTGAATCACRATGCAGAATGTGTCTCCTTTTAGTGTTATGATTAAAGCTCAAAATATTCCAGAGACTTGCAAATGAGGAACACCAAAAACAAATGCTACCCCTTTTTAGCTGAATCGTTTAATTCCCTTGGGTTCTCAGAAGCAGAATACAAATTTCTGAAATACTCAGCTCCTCTTCCATTAGCTTTTTTGCTTTTTCCATTTTCTCCAAATAGAAGAGGTGGAGGCATATGACAACTTTTGGAATATATGTTTAGAATAAGTTTATTGGAGCAATTTAGCTGAAGCCTGGACAGAAATGCATTTCCTCTGAAGCACTGAAATTATGAGTTAAGTGAAAGAATTTGGATCAATATGAGATGGATGCTTGATTTGTGCCTTCTYTTGCTGTGTTTTGTTTTTCCAATAAGAATAAATCAGAGTTCACCAAATGATGGACTGGTACAGGAGCAAGAATGAGTTTAGGATTTGGGGGAATGCCTCCAGTTGCTGCAGTGATTTTACCCTTTTGACAAACTCTAACCCTCAGTGTTTGCAGGTTTGGGTTTCTCATTTACCAGGCATCAACAGCAATCCCCAGGTTTGGATCTGCACAGTGTGGTTTCCTGCGTGTTGAGCTGAACAGGAGCTGCAAGTTGGGAAGGTGGCAGATATTCCATCAACTCAGGGCTGTGTTTGTGCATCCTTCCTCCTGAGAACATCCCTCGTTTACTGTCTTGCCCTCTCCAGTGGCTGAGTGTCCCTGCATTTCTGTATTTCTGTATTTCTGTATTTAATTTCCTCTCTCTGTCACACATGGCTGTTTTCCACATGCTAATGCAGGCGCTCTGTCTGCCCTGCAAAGGCAGCATTTCTTCGCAGTGAGACTTCAAACAGCTTCATAAACTGCTTGTTTCTCTCCCCAAGACCCTTTCTAACTTTTGAAAGCTTCWCTAAAGCATTTTATGTGCTGGCATTTCCAGATTCCCGGCTTGATGGAAGAGGAGGGAGGAAAAGCGTTGCTGCAGCAAACTGTTTAAAGAGAACTTCTCAATTTCCCTGCAAATGCTTGAATTGGCTACCTCAAAGGAAGCTCCAGCAAAAAATCTTTTTCCTTCATCCTCTTTCTTCCTTCTCCAGTAAAGAGGAGGAAAAGGAATGAAGGAAGACTAAAATTCTAATTTTTGTTTTCATAGATTTACGGGGCCTGCCAAAATTGCTGAAAGTGTCTTTACATTTCTGAGCCTTTTGATTTTCAAAAGTGCTCATCACAAATCTTGAAACCAACAAAGAACTCAAGAACTTCTCACATGARCCTTGAGTAGATGGAAATAAAAATATTCAAGACATAATCCTAACAAAAACAGCTCCACAGCTCTGAGGGCTTAGCAGAAACCTCTGAAGCAAAAGCTCAGACCTTTTGCCTGAGTTATTGCATCTTCTGCTTGTTTCTGCTCCTTGAAATGAGATGCTGGAGTCGGGCCTTGCACTGTGCTGGGATGGTAATTCCATTAGACTTGAAATTCAGAAGTTAAAATGAAATAATCAAATGTAATATACTGAGAAAATAGGGGTTGAATGTTTYATTGTTTAGTATAATATCACTTAATGCCAGAAAGTAGCTAATCTTTGTGAACAAACCTCTGTCATTCATCTGCGTTCCATGGTGTGTTCAGCTGTGGTTTTTAGTTGCCCAGAACAAATAAAACTGAGATATCTGGGACCAGGTTCTTTGAAAATAAAAACATTTTCTTTCTCAAAGCACCTTTGCTGCAAACAATGGGTTTTTTGCTGGTTTTTTTGGGTTTTTTTTTGTTTGTTTTTGTTTTTTTTTTTTTTTGTTTGTTTGTTTAACAGAGGTCTTAATCCTGCAGTCCAGATTGGATCTAGCAGGGAATTTCACCAGTTCTGCTGCCAGCTGCTCATGCTTCTCCCAGTCTGGAGTTTGGGAGACTGCTCTGTGATCCTTCTGTCTGCTCATTTTTTGGGGTGGGAGAGGGTGGGGTGGACTGGAATGCCCTGTGAGATGGGAGAAAACCATGGCTATGTCCCCTGAATTTCAGCTCTTTGTCCCCTGAATTTCAGCTGTTTCCTGTGGCCTGATGAGAGGTTTGAAGTTATTTATTATTGGCCAGCTCAGAATTTTGAGCACCGTTGTCTCAACAATTTTCAATTGCACTGTGCGTGCATCCTGGAGGTTTGCTCCTTGTGAGAAACTGTGATTAGGGAGGGCATTYTGAATCTGAGATGCATCCAAAAAATATTGTTGTTCTGGAGGCAGAAGTGCTCTGTTTTTCAGCCTGGGATGATACCGGGTGACAGGGCGGTACGATCCCTCCTTTGCACGTTTCCATTGTGAATTCTCAGAAAACATGCTCAGAAAACGCTGAAAACCTCTCAGAAGGTCTGCAAAAGCAGCTGGAGAGCAGACCACTTCAGCCCTGCTGCTGTGACTGCAGCTTCTGAGGGGGCTGAGCAGGATGAGCCMTCTCCATCTCCTCCCCACTGCATCGCCGCTCTGCCCAGTTAATTATTTCTGCTGCCCCAGAAAATGCTTTAACGATGATGTTTCCAGCTGCTGCAGGATAACAAACTAATAAATAAAAGTCAGAACTAGTGAATCTGAAAAAGCTGACTTGTGGAAAAAAAAAACCAACCCAACTCTCTAAACTTTGTGTTCACGGTTGGTGRGGTAACATTTTACAATGTTTTCTCAGTTTTATGGTTATGTGTGTCTAGGGACTGGAAAAAGGCTTGATTTGTGTTTTCCCAAAGGTCCCTTACAACGGCTGTAGTACCTCATCATCCCTTGGYCCTTGCAATTTTTAGAGAACWGCTTCTAAAGAAATGCTCTGGGCTTCTAGAAATGGCTCATGCAGTAAAGAGCTCTGAAAATGTGCTGGAAAGAGGCACTTGCTCTGTACAACTAAAGCCAGTGGATTAGGAATTATAGTCCTCTTCAGCAAATATCTCCTTGTGTGTGAAATCAGCTTAAATCCAGTCTGCCCTAACCCATCTGTGGATGCCATGGCCCATATGGATGACACATAACAATAAATTTGCTGTTGTGGGAAGAGTATTCCTAATATTTGTATAAAGCTGGAAGCTTATACCTGTTTTCTTTTCCCTGAAAAAAAAAAAAGGAAAAAAAGAATATAAAGAAGAAACATCTATGGTGAATTACCACAGGGACGACACTGACTCTTGTTTTTCTTGAAAATGTAGATTGTATATTGATGTTCTGTTCATTAGAGGTATTAGTTAATATATTTAGCAACCTATGATTAAGCTGTAATCACCTCTGGTTAACAAAAGAAGTAAGAGGCATGTTTTTACACCAAAACCTTGCTTCTTTAGATAGTGCAGAGATGRTCCTGGTCAGGGAGACAGAATCCTAGAAGGGAGCTGCTTTAGCACTGTGTGCCAGCAAAGGGAATCCAGAAGGGAAGAAGAACTTTATTTTTGTACACATTTACTGGCCCTTAGAACACAGAACACAAACTACTAACTCCTCCTTGATGTGGAGGAAAATACCCCAGAACTAGAACATAAAATGACTTTCTTGTTCATTTTGTTCTGGGTACTGGTTGGGAATCTGGCCACGAGTCAGGTTAACTTCTCACCTGGAGGTGTTTGAACTGCTGGGCACTGAGATCCCCAATGTAGGAAGGTTCTCCTTCTCATGGAATTGAAAAGGACTTGAATCCTTGACTACATCCTACATCATCCTGTCCTGGATACAGGAATTCCAAAACTGCTTCAGGAGATCAGTGATTCCACAGCAGGAGGGAGGCATTGGCCTCAGGAGATTTTCGGAGACAGGTGGAGAAGGTGGGAGTGAATGCAGAAGGTAGATGTGAGGCCACATGGTTAATTTACTTCAGCTAATTGATTTCCTAAGATGCATTTCAGCTTGTGAAAGGATTTGTGCAAGRGGAGAAACTACAAAAGGTGATTTATTACGTGGCCTCAGAACAGATGGAGCTGTGGAGAGACTGGAGAGTGGAATGGAAAGGAGGAGGAGGAACATTGCACCAACTTTGGGTCAGACTCTGTCTCCCCAGGAGGGAGGATGCAATCGTGCAATCCTGGAATACACGTGTACATCTCCGTGAATAATGCACTAAAAATAAGAATCTGCCATTGCCTCCACTCTGAGACATTASCTCTTAATTCCCATGTAGAAGTCCATGTCTTTCATTCTGGGAACTCGTTGTTCATTCACATGTGCCAAATGAAATACCAAGTGCTGAGGGAAGACAGACTCATAGAGGCTGGAGGAATTAATTCTCCATTTTCCTCCAAGAAAGTTGGTTTGGGTTTTAAAAATTAATTTTTATAATATGAATAAAAATCTAGGTTAAAATGTTTATGCAGACTTTGGCATGGATATCAAGGCTCTGCTTTAGCTGAGAGTGTGTGTGTCAAAAGATTCTTCTGCGCTGCTTTTATGACTCTATCAAGGAAATTAAGTTCTGCTGGCGGACTAATTGCTGCATGTCTGTGCAGTCTAATAGGTGTGGGTTTCCTTCCCTCCCTGGGAGATTCCTTTCCATGCTGAAAACTGCCAAGAGTTGCTGTGTGCAGGACACCACATTTGCCTTTTCACTTCAAAATGTGCCCTCCCAGTGCTTCTCACTGTCTGCAATTTGAGCTTAGAAGAGGAAAAGGTTGGGGGTTTTTTTTACCCTGAAAGAGTTCAAGGCCCATCAAACTCCTCTTGATCAGAGCAGSACTTTCAGTTTTTGTCCCAGATGTGTGATAAATCCCTGTGGACTTAACCCTGATTCCAAATTGCCATATAGAGAGCAAAGAGCCCTTCTCTGACATACTCTAAATCTATCCCCCTTGATCATTACTGATTTGAGAGTCTGATATTTCACTGTCATCTCTACTTGAGATGATTAAGTCTCTCAATCTTTAGTCTAAAGGAACTGATATGAACYACCCTGACAGGACAAAGTCTTCCCTCTTCATCTCTCCTTCATTTCAAAAGATGCCTGAAATGAGCTGATAAATGGGATTTCAGATGATGGAAGAGGCCAGTCAGCAAAGCCTGWCGTGCCAGACTCCCTCATTTTCAAGGGTTGCAAAGATGCTGACTTCTGGCAAAGTTTTACAGACCTTGGATGACTAAGCAAGCTTCATTAACTCAGATTTGACTAATTGCTCGTTTAAGGAAAACAAATAGAAACAGAAAAAYTCAGAGCCAGCAAGCCAAATGCTGTGAATTGGATATAGAGAAAATTGCTTGAAAACCAGCTTGGGGGCATGTGTGCAGCCCTGGTTTTATTTGCTGCTGTTCACATCTTTCCTGCATTTTTGTCACTGCTGAAGGCTGGTGTATCAGCCATAATTTTCATTATGCTACCAGCAGCTATTCCTTTGTTATCCACTGATTGCACCCTTTCCACTCTTCTTCATTCTCTTGTTTAGACCATTTCAGTAAAAAGGAGGCAACAGAAAAATCTTACCCCTGCTCTGAGCAACACCCTGCTGGAATCTGTGAAAAATCTGGAAGATAAAAATCAGGTAGATTGTATAATCTAGCTGTGACCTGGTATTTCCTTCACCAGCAGTCCTCAAACAGTAGCAAAAGTCATCCATATATTCTTTATTCACCATACTTTTTTCCCATCTCTAATTTGCTCCTAATCTGTACTATTAATCTAGGAGTATCCAGGATACCTGAAATGAGTTTTTATTTAGTCACTGATCTATTTAACCAAAAGTATTCCTCATCTTGCAGTTTCCTTCCTGATGTAGTTTTTTTTTTTTTTTTTTTTTTAAATTTAGTTGATAGGTTTAGTGGGGCTGGGGATTTTTTACTTTTCACTGCTCACAGTTTTTACACAGTTCTTTGCTGAGGCCCTTGTTCCACCCACAGCCTCAAGCACTCCAGTAATACATCTCAAAAAAAAAAAAAAAAAAAAGGGGAGAGTGTGTTCATCTGGTAATTTATTCATGATGAATAATTCGCCATTGTCTCACACACCAATTTGACTGTCAGGAGTGCTCAGATGGTTTTGTAACGAGCTTGTTTGAAAGGTGCTTTATTTGAAGGAAGACAATTCTTCACRGGCAAGCACCACTTCACAGTGGGAAAATAAACACGGCACTTAACATCATCAGTATTTTATTACTCACATTACCCAGGGCAGCCAGGGCCTCCCTGATTTGCTCTTCGCCCTTGTGCCCTGCATGACCATTGATTTCACTTTTCCTTACACTGGGGGAATGATTTCAGCTGAAAACCTGCTGATTGTTGGTTTTATGGTACCGCACAAAACTTGAGTAATGTTGTGGGTTGGTGCTGACCCAAATGGAATAAAATGACTTTTTTTGTCCAAATGTGTCCAGTTTGTGGCACATGCTCCTGGGGGGTCTGGTGGAGGCAGTTCCAGGAGTGTTTGTGATCTGCCCAACACCACCGATTCCTGCTTTCCTCAAACACCCAGCTGTGACTCCACACCCACATCTCTTACTGGAGAGGGGATCTTTTTCCTAATGGCAGTTTCTAGGCTGTGGAGGTCTCGTGGATATTTGGGCAGTTCTGGGATGGATGATTTGGAGGAAGGATCTCCTGTCCTGCCCCATGTGAAAGCACAGAGTGAGTCCCTCCTGTGAATTGCCAGGATCCTCCAGCCCTGTTCAGCAACTTCTGCTCCTTCTGATAAATGCCTTAATCATTATTACACATCCTAAATAATTCTTGTCCTCTCTTTAAGCCCTCTGATAAACCTCACTTACAAGAACAAGCCTATTTTTTTAAGCAATATGTGTGCATCATGTCTATCCCTACATTTCTAAAAGTGGGGTTTTTTTGCACTTCCAAAAGTGTAAGTTAAGAAAACACTCTGAGATGAACTTTGCAGCTTGATTTCAGTGGGAATCGAGCCTCTGAATACATGTTTAGCATCAGGAGATCAGACTTAAAGCATTAAATAACAGTAGCCAAATTCTTAATTTTCATTTTAAGCCAAGAAATGGAGCAGTTGCTTTGCTAACTCAAGACACAATTTCTTTTTAAACATTCTCACAGGCTTGTGGGAKACCACAGGCACAAATCACTTCATGTGAAATTTGGCAATTCCCTTCTTTCTGGAGGCAGTGCTAATACTGTGAACTGCTAGTATTTGAATTTATTATTATTGTTGTTGTTGTTATTTTTAAGGGGTTTTTGTAGCAGTTTTTTTCGGGGGTTTTGTTTGGTTGGTTGTTTTTTTTTAAAAGTTTTTTTAAACTAATGCTCACAGCTCTGCATGGATGGTCTTTTTCTGTCTCTGTTCTGTTCCCAGCAAAGCCAGGCTGTTGCTCTGCCTTGTTTTGGAGCCCTTAATCTGCTGTGCACCTGTCTGCAYACTTCTGTGTTTTGCTCCTCGTAATGAAGTCCAACAGCTGCCAAGCYGGTCGAGGATGGAAAATGCTTCCTTTTGACACCAACATGTTGAACCATTTGTTCAAAACTGCAGCTCCTTTMATCACATGTGCTGCATCTTAACAGAGAGCCGTGCTGAAATTATTTCTGCTGGCATACCCCGGCACTCAAGATGCTGCAGAGTGAATCATGATGGAACCTCTCCTAAGCTGAAGATAATTTATTAAAAGCCGCATTCGTTTGGAGGTGAAACATTGGCAACAAGCTTTAATTTAAATCCTGTGATGATTTTGTCAGTTTTAAAYGCTGTGCAGCGAAGGATAAAGGAAATAACTTGTAATTGTCAGAGGAAGCACATCAGTGAGAAAAGAGAGAACTGGCTCTTAAGGACTGGAGTGAGAGTCCAGTGCTGTTCCTTGTGTCCACATTGACTGCCTTAAAAAGGTGGACAACCCAAAATTGTAAACATTCGTCCAAAATTCACGCTAGAAACCTATAAACTACTTCATGGTAGGAAAGTCTAACAAAATCAGATTTCTGAGTCACACAGCAGCAAGAGAAAATGAAGTTAGGTGAASGCAGGGCGATTTATATTAGGCAGAACAATTTATTAAGTAATAGTGGAAACAGAATGCTATTGTATAAAGCAGTGGTGGATTTAAGATGTATATTTGTATTGTATCCTGTAATTCACAGAAAGCTGCAAAATGGCCCTCAGGGGGAAAGAAAAGAAGAAAAAAACATTCAATTAAATGGTTCTATACGTTTTTTTACCTTGACTGCACCAGYGTATTTTACCTGTTTTTAACTTCTGGAAATGGTAAACAACCTGAGATGAAACTTGATCATAAAGATGAACTGTAGAAGAGAATTTATGTGCCAATTGTTGTTTGACAATTGGAAATGAAATTTTGTTAGGAAAAATGCCATTCAACCTTTTCTTTATGGGATGCTGCTAAATTCCCCTGTGGTCATATGATAAAGCCAATTGCAGTTGTGCTTAATTGCAAAATACAAAAGTGCARGAGGTTGCCTGAGGAAGTGAGTCTGCTGCACATAGAGAGAAGGCCAAGGAAATACTGATTTAGACAGCTCAAAATTAAAATATTTGCCACTTCCCACTCAGCCAGTTCCCAGCTGGTTCAAAGTGAGTCACGTTCCTCCTGATCAAACCCTGCAAGGTAACAGCGTTATGGGGATGTCATCTTCCCCTCCTCCAAATAAAAACAATCAATTATTGGAAAGGATGAAAAGTTGTATGAAGAGAAACAGAGAAATGGCAAAGAACCAGATGGGGAAAAGATTTGGTTTCATTTTGCTTTTTTGTTCCTACAAGACACAACAAACGACACTCCCACCACAACATACACCCCTAATAATGGCAATAATAGCAGCAATACATCTTGTTGTRTACAGCACCTGTGAGCAGATGACATTCTTGGAGCTTCTCAGTRATTTAAAATCTCCTGCTAGATTAAAACAAGGGACAATTAGATGGAATKCAATRCAGAAATAAAATCAGTGTGCCAAARCRGAAATAATTCTGAAATTRAAAAGAAATCCAACACAKGTATAATGATAGTGATRTATAATTCTRTCAGGTTTTGTAGCTGTTTGCTGATTTAGCTCTCAAATAATGGAAATCATGCAACAAGGTGCATGTCAGCTCTGATCCTGCTTTCCACTTCAATATGTAAACAAATGGAAGGGAGTGCATGTTGGGGAGATGAATGTTGATTTAAAGGACTCTTAGGAAATTACAACTGAGGGACTCCCTGAATTTCCAAAGCCTTGGTGCTGGGAGGAAAGGGGAAGGCTGGCAGCAGATTTCCACCTGGTTTTCTATAACACTTGTAGGTGAGGAGTTTTAGTCAATTCCCAGACTGGGAACAGGAATTGCCCATATCAAAAACATCCAAAAGCCACCAAGAGGCAAAGCAGCACCAAACTAAGAGATGCCTCCACCCTGGACCCTGGACTTTAATAAATTTGYTTAGATATGCTGCTCTGGAGGCAGGGAGTCTGGAGAATTGTTTTAAACCCAAAGTAAAGRAGGGTAATCACTCTTACAGCATTGAAAGGCTCAACAGTTAGTCTTACAGCATTAATAAGAAACATAAAGCTCTTGGCTTTTTAGCTTACAGGCAAATAATTATCTTCTTTGTGCTGGAACTTGATGATAATTGCAGGCATGGTTTAGAATTATTTTTCTCTTTTTATTTTTTTAAATTGGGAGAGACTGATTTTTTTACATAGGTCGTGGAAATTCGCTTTCTCTTGAGCAGACAGGTTAACTGGTCTGAGGTGACTTGTTTGCAATTAGTGCAAATACTCATCCGTGCTTAATTGCACTTTTAGAGCCTCACATTAGTAATTGACTATGACATCTCTTCTGGGTCTTCCTACTAATTCTCAGGCTTTCATTAAAAAAATAAAACATTCATGCTTAGCTTTCAGCTTGGAAAAATGCTTGTAAATGAGCACTACAGGAGCATCAGCTGGAGAAATCAATGTCTACACAGTATTCATTTGTAGAAATCTGTGCTCCTTTTAAAACTAAACTAACAAAAAAAGATTACAACCCAAGAAAATCTCTYTGGGAGCTGGCTTGGTCCCCGTGGGTTGGAAATATGTGTTTTCCCTGGGTTCTATCTGTTTATTTTGGTGCAGGCTCCCACGGGGAGGAGCAGGAGACGTGCTTTGGGTGTACACCATGCTGCTCCAGGGTGGGTTTGCGGGCTGAGGGAGCAGCAGCTCCTCACATCTGTGCAGCTGGACAGGCAGAGCTGCACTCCACCCCAGCTGGAAGATGAAACCCCACAATTTGTGTTCAGGAACACTTCCCCTGCAGCTCAGCAGGTTTTCTCCCTTTCAACAGACAGGGGTTAAGGCTCAGCTCACTGAGAGCACYGAAAGGGAAACTTGCTTACATTTCTTTTTCTTTTCCCTCGCCTTTCCCTGAAAGACAATTAATTTGAATCTTTCTTGACTCCAGCCACCAAAACCAAATCCATACTAAGCACAGTCCTAGAAAAAAGAAGTACTACAGATAGAAAGATTGAAAAAATATTAAAACATCTGATGTTTCCTCATATTTTGTATCTCCTTCTTATTAATTGATAAGAAGTGTTACAATTATCATCCCATTTTGTTCCCCAAATTCCCCAAACATGCTATTCCATCAAAAGCCAGTGAATCTCATTCATAGTGGATGTAAATCTGATTTCCTCCTCATCCTGTAACATCACCACATCTTTCTGTCCTTATCATACTGGAGATGACCACATTTCATCAGGTGAGGAAAGCACATCTTAATTTGGAACTTATTAGTGCTTCTCCCCTTGTTCCTTTTCTTCATGGAGAATTTATTTCCCGTGGAAATCGCAAGTTCTTACCTGTTACATGGCAGGAGCAGATCCAGAGCAGCAGCTGATTTAGCAGGGCTCCAGAATCAGATTGCCCCCTGTTCTGACTCAGACACAATCTGTCAGTGAGTGCAGCTGATGTTCTTGGGACACTCTGAGCTTTGGTGGGTYGGGGATGYGCTGCAGTAAATCCAAACCCAGCYGAGTTCATTTTCAGTGGMAATGTGGAAAYRGCAGAGCAGAGCACAGGGCAGGTGWAACACCTGCATTAACCCAGGCTGTGATCACTGTGTTAACCACTTTTGCTGAAAATAATTTAGAGTTACACATGGAACTGGCATAAAAGAGGCTGTTGGGAACGTGAGGTTTTACACAGAAAGGGATCTTCTGTCGGTCCCTTGTTGCTCAGATATTCCAGAAGTGATGAGACCATTTTGTGGGGTTGGTTWTTTTCAATTACTTTTCCTATTTCTYCAGTAAAATTTCCCAGRATGTCAAAACAGAATAGAAACAAATGAAAAAAAAACATTCCGAACCATTCTGAAGCCTGTCCAGTGTCTGTTTGCTCTTTGCTGGGTTTTTGAGTCTCAGAGCTGCAGGTCCTGCTCCCATCTCTCAATAGAAACTGCTTTTCTTCTCTCTCTGCCACGCTCCATTTTAAGTGTTCAGCTATTCCCTTTTACCATAATGAGATGGGTACCGTRCATCTATCTGATGTCAACTGATTGCAGAAAGAGTATTCAGTGGAAGTTTAATTAGCATGTAACTGATAAGTCCAATTACTCTATAATGATTTGGAAATTACATGAGCTACGTATTTCGTGATTGTGGCCTCGTATAAAACATGAAACTTGTGAGGAAATTTYAGCTACTTAATGAACACTTAAAAAAACTTATTCTGCGTTTAATCAGATATCAATTAGTCRGAAAAGGGAAATCTTAAATTAACATGTATTAGGAGTGTTAATTGGCAGCAGCTTTTGCATTGAGCCAAGTGCAGTGTGGAAGCCCATTTCCACCATGGTGTGTAACCCAGCACAGAGYGTGCAGCCCATACAACGCCTCTTATTGAGCCATAATTTTGTGAGAATTTCAATTATTCCCTTATACTGGGGGTGGATCTGAAACATAATTAATCCTGGCTTGTTTTAAAAAATTGCCTACATAATTAGCAGCGCATGAAATACGTTATCTCTGGCATATTTTTAAAACCTTAGTTCCCCTTTGAAACTAGCCTTTGCTCTTTAATTAACAGACAACGCATCGCAATATTAAATTTGAGCTGTTGCCATTTTGGCAGCATCCGAAGTGATGTTGTTCATTATGGTTGCCATGGAGCACACTTCATTTCATTTATGATCATGTGTCCTTATTGATGGAAGAATATCTCGGGGACAGCACCCACAATGTTACTTCAGAAATGCTGGTTTATATTTAAATACACGCTCTGGAAATCAGAGTTATRTGTGCAGCAGGAGTATTTTTTGCATGTCTCTGGTGTTGCATGGTTATTTCCCAATGAACGTGCAAGAACGTATCTAAACATTCTGCTGTCAGAGGTTGAAATTTTGGGGAAGTGTGGGATACTTCAAAAAGAGTTAGCAGGGAAAAGAAGTTGTCTAAGAGAGTTAAGGGTACAAAGATTGGGTGCTTTGGGTGAAATGGCATCTGAAGGAATATGGGAGGCAGAGTAAGGGACTTTGCTTCACTGGCAGGGTGAGCTGAGAGCTTTTCCTGACAGAGCCCTCGAGGCAGTCACAGCGCAGCAGGAGCCTGCAGAAAGCATCATTTCTCCCCCTTGTCACTCCAAAACCAAGGCAAAGTGGTGAGAGATCTGTGAGTGAGGCTGTAATGAGTTGCAAGCATGGCACAGTGATTCAATACGAGCCAGAAATTAGGCTGAGTAGCAAAATGACACTTTCTTTCAAAAGCGCCACAAAAGCATACTGTAATTTTGTGTAATTACTGATCAACTGCCATTGATTCACGCCTCTCAGTTGCCATCAAAGGACCAACTAGAATTTAGCCTGAGCACCAAAGAGCAACTGGATGCCTTTCTAACAGAGTGTACCAAATAATCGTGCCAGATGCACCTGGGCTTCGGATCACAGAGACTTCTGCTGCGAGAAATTCCAACCTAAGAGCACGAATTTCTCCTGAAAAGGAAAATACTTTCTCCAGTGAAGCAAGGCTTGTCCTTTGCTGACACATGATTCATATTTACCCTGTTGCAAGGACAAGGAGTCAGATTAGTCCCACCTAGATTTGGCACTTTTGTGAAGAGTCTCAGCTGGTCTCCARGTGTTTTGGGCTCCTTCTTTCACTAAAAATAGGTGAGATGTTCATTCCTGGATGCCGTCACAGGTACTGACATTTTTAGCCAAACTTTCTGCTTTTATGGCTGGTGGTTGAATCAGCACTACCTGGACTGTATTTTGGGTAATGTGGACTTGTTTTAAAGACCAGAACGGGGCTCCTGCCCTACCCGGGCTCCACTTCTGAGCTGCTGCTGTGCAGCTCAAGCAGGACTGTGAGTCTGTACAGGAATATCCATTCCCTACCCAAAATAAAAGTTCTACCTGACATTGCTGTGCCCAAACACATCTGTTGATGAGGATTTGAGTAATAGGTTCAGAACCTGACTTCCTGGTAGTTTTGTGGAGTAATTTAAATCAATATTGCTGCGTGAAAAATTAAAATTTCTGTCCTCTGATGCAATGTTCTGTTGGGAAAATTGCCCGCTCTGAGGAGCATAAAATGTGAAACAGCAAAATCTTAGTTTTCCTTTCTGCTTGCTCTCTTGACACTATGAGGAGACCAAAACTTCAAGAGAGATGACAGTGTGATTTTTTTGACACAACAGCTGCATTTTCAAGTGCCACTGGGCTGTGTGTCTGCACGTGGACAGGCACTGCAGCTCTGTGTGGGCCACTTACGTGAACAAAGTGCTTGCATGTGCTTTTTCTCCCTTCTGSCTGAGACAGTGGAGTTTTGAATTGATTCTTGTCAGGGCAGAATTTAAATAAAGTGGAAAAGGCAGCAATTCCACAGTTCAGGCTATTGATTTATAGTTTCCCTTTTGAGCAGAAAGTGATGGGTTACAGGGCAGATAAGTGCTAGAAGAGAAGGTAAAAGGATAAAAAAGGGTGAGAGAGAGGGGAGGAGAAAGAAGGTTGAAAAGAGCAGCTGTAGGAAAAGGGAGAGACACTACAGACAATGGGGTTTGCAGAAAAAGGGCACCTCCAWGAACGCTTGGGAAATTGTGTGGGAGGCAACAAAAACAAGGGAAACATCCATTTAAGTGGAGGGTAGAAAAGCCAGGCAATAAATCGGATTAAAAAATAACAGGATAACAGGAGCTGAACTACTTATTGGTGGTGAAATKGAATCCTTCTCTGCTCTCMATAYRGGRTGGGGGTCTCCAACACCRCTGCTGGGGCTGSTCCTRYTCAGCACCCCCTGGGTTCCCTGGGCTGCTCAGCTGGAACAGCCATGGGTCCTGCCACTGTTCCTGGTGAGTGTTCCCTGTGAGTCTTTTCCAGGGCCTGGAAAGTTAAAAGTGTAAGGGCAATTAAAGAAAAAATGCACAGCTCATTATGGTATGGGAAAAATTGATTTATTAATATAAAGGCCTGAGAGGTGAAAGCAACAACTTAGGATATGCGTTTAGACGTCTAGCTCAGGGTCTTATCTTTGTAAACACAGCACTTGTGGGATATTTTTTTGGCTGGAAGACAATGGAGGGCCAGAGTTAAGCCAAATGAACTTTCTCTCAAAGCATATCGGAAGTTAGGGAGGCGGGGAATGATTCATCATTCCGAATTCTCAGAATAGATTTGCTAAATTTACAAATCCCGTGTTAATTCCGATTCTCTTCTCCAGCCTTGACTGGCAACAGCTGTTGTCTTTGTTCTACTTTACTCCTCGGCCCCGTAATTTTTCAAAAAGTACCTGTTTGTGTGCTGTGAGATCCTGAATTGGTTTGGAAGATGATGACAGGAAAAGGATCAGTCTGTGCATAGACAAGGGAAGGAAGAGAAATATTTTTTTTTTTGTTTTTTTCCATTCTCCACTGCCCATTTTCTGCAATTATTCTAGCAAAGATTGTAGGCAYAATTCTGGAAAGAACAAAGTTCTGATGATTGCAGGATGTTTGGACAAAGCAAACTTGCATCTCTTTGGGAAGGTTYTTTGAGAGTTCTTTGCCCTCTTTCAAGCACAAAGCCACAGAGTACTGTGACCTTGTTGGTCAATCAAGCAAAACAAATTGAATTTGAAGTAATTAATAATTGCCWCAATGTGCTTGGGAATGTGCTAACAACCAAGAACTATTTGCAACGAATTAGTTCAATTAATTAAACAGACAAAGATGACACCATTCGGATAAATTATTCCCTTTGTCCAGGTYTAATTATAAATATCAGTGACAGGTTTCTTTCAGCTGTTGCACTGCTGATACCTTCATTGCTGAATTTCCTCTGCTCAAGTAAGCAAAAAAAAAAAAAAGCATAAATATAACATTCTCACAGGATTTTTGTTCTGCTTTGATTTGGAATTTTGAAAACCATTACCTGTCTTGAACTTCTGTTTTACAAAGAATGACAATGAACTCATGTTAAGTGATAGGAGCTCTGGTAGCCAGAAGATGAGAAGAACTGCCCAGCTTCTGGAGAAAGAGGATGCACAAAGATGTCACAGAAAAAAGTCTGAAGGAGGGCAAACTCTTCTGTATATTTGATTGGGCTGGGACCAATAACCATGGAATAAAATATCATTGAGAAGTTTTAACAAAATATTCTATGTGGAAGGTTAATTAAACCTGTAGGGGAATTATTTATAGTCTCCAGCAWAGGAATATTTCAAGAACAGCCCAGGCATGACTTTAAGTTTAATTTRCTCTGCCTTGAGACACAGGGAACCTTTATCAATGTTACTGCCTTGACTGTGATTCTGGTACAAGTTGTGTGAGAAAATAAGAATTTAAACAGGGGGAATATTTGTTTTCACAAATCTAAGGATTAAAAGTTGTCTGAGCATTGCCTGCTTTTAATGGGTATAAAAAAATGAAGGTGTTTGGGAAAGAGGAGGAGAAAATAGCTGCTCTGCTTTGTACAGGTTTTGAGTGAAGTTTTCTCTGTTTTAGGTAGTTACAAGTTTTCTATCTTTAGGCAAGTTTAGCATCTCAAAATCCTCCTGTGTTAAAGCATCTCATCCGTGATGAGACAAGACAGTGGAGACGGAGATGAAGGATGGTCATTCCTTTACCAGGAGCTGCACTCTTATGAGAACAGGCAAACAGCACCATGATGGTTTGGGTGGTGGGATCTGCCTTGTTTTCCTCGCTGTGGATTTCAGGTTACTCCATCAGTGTCTTTGAAAGGTCACTGCCAGTCGTGCCATGGCTCTCCATGCACTGAGTGCCTCTGATGTACCTCTGGCTGGGAGTTAATTCCCTCCTGCCTCATCCTTCTGCTTTGACAGCGAGAGGGACCTTGAATCACCTTGACCCTTTCAGTTATTTTGAGAAGCCTCTCCCTTACCCAGGAGCCTCTTTTGTGACTTGTGAATCCTCAGGGGCTCCTCCAGAGGAGTTTGGGGTGTCTCAGGAGCCGTTCTTAGGCGGTGACAAAAAGCTGAACACACCAGAATGTGCCTGAGACAAGTTTTGTCACACCATCACAACCAGAACTAACTCAGAGACCATTATATGCATTTATCATACAGTACTAAAGCATGAAAGACTCAATTAAAGTTTATTTGATATAAAATTAACGCTCCTTTCTTCCTCCTTACTGCGCTGATTACGTTAAAACAAGAACAATGAGGCAGCTGCAGTGGAACAGTATCAGAGAAATTTCTGTCAGCATTTACTATAGGCAAAATTACCAGGCTGGGTTTTCTCAGCCAGTTCCTCCAGCCAACTGGCTGCAAATGCTGCAAAGGCTTTTTCAGACT
Source organism: Malurus melanocephalus (assembly GCF_030028575.1). NCBI lineage: Eukaryota > Metazoa > Chordata > Aves > Passeriformes > Maluridae > Malurus > Malurus melanocephalus. The sequence continues at coordinate 511,759 of NW_026623714.1, read as the reverse complement.
ATCATGGACTGCAAAAAGAATACATTGAAATTTTCCTCCTTTTTTAAAAAAGTAGGAGAATGGTGCAAACACAGGAAAAATTACCATATTCAGCTCTTGCATTGTGCCTCTCCTCCACAGATTCCCAGGGCTTGGATTCAGCGAAGCCTCTCAGTGTTTGCACGAACTCCAGGCGCCCACACAGGGCCCTGGGAGTCACCGTGGGTCTCTTTGAAAAAGTGCAGTTAAACMCATGGCTCACTTGAACTTCAGTTGTTTTTGAATGTTGGAATTTTCCAGAGGAAAATACTGTGGTTTACAATTAATTCTATTCATGGGATTTTAACATAGAGGGAAAGCTGAATGGTAATGATCACCTTTGAAAACCAGTCAATGAAAATCACTCACTCAGACTGTGTTCCTTTTACTTTTTTTTTTTAGCAGTGGAACAAAACTTCTCTAAACAGGATTGTTTTTACGGAGTCTTTAGTGGAATTTCTCTAGAAGCTTTTTGGATATAGTCSCATTAAATTTTATACACTTCTCTCCCATGAGAGTGAAAAATAATATTTCAAAGGATGTCTATTGAAACACTCTTTTTTTTACCATAAGGTTTTTTTTTTTTAAACACATCCTTCAATTTATTTTTTCATCTATGGTGGAGCTGGAATAAGAATAGTAATTTGACAATGTAAATTTGCATGGAAATATGCTGCCTAAAAACCCATTTATTACACCAGTTATAACTCAAGCAGATATGAAATGGCCCAGAGGTAAAGCAGAGTTGATGGCAGAATAAAAATGTGCAGGCAACTTTTTATGAGCTGAAGTTTGTTGACTTTGTGGTTATTTTCATTTAATACGTCTCCTGATGAATATTAACTTTTTTTTGCTGGATGTTTCCTTCTGGTTCACTCGTACTGAAATAGAAATAATGGGTGAGCTGATTAATATTTGGTTTAATTTCAGCCTTTGTGTTCCTTGCTGAAATGGAACTTTATGGCCATTTTTTTTTTCTTTTTTTAAGAGTGATTTGATTTTTGTGTTTCCCAGTGACTTGGAAGGGTTATTCCTACCCCAAAAGCAATCACAAATTGTAGCTAGCTACTATAATTTTTCTCCTATTGCAATAGTGGACATGTACTGCTTTTCTTATGTTCAGATTCATTGAACATGGTGTCAAAAGAAAAGAGTTCTCTTTTAGTTTTGGGTTTTGCTTTTTTTTTTTTTTTTCCCCATCTGGTATTGCTTCCAGACTTACAGATGAGGAAATTAATTCACTATGAATTTATTGAAAAAAATAAGTGATTTAAAGTTTAATAACTTAGAGCAGCAAAACTACCTCTTTCGAAGATATCCCAGCCTGCTTCCAGCGTGCTAAAATACACTGAAAATGTGTGGGTTCTCAGCTGGCTTGTGCTTTCTGGGCAAAGATGACATTCCTGGTGGGGAGACAGGAGGAATCTTGGGGAAAAAAAGGAAAAAAGGATGAGATTTTATGTATTTTTTCCACGTATGATGTGGTATCTTTTCTCTCCGATGGCATAGCCGGACTCTGAGCCGTGGGGGCTGAAGTCAGTTCAATGTTGATTTTTTGAATCTTACAGTTGCCAGTCAAGTCACATATTGCATGTAAAGTGCTGGTRTCCTTCTGAAGAGTCACCAGGCTGTAAACTCCAACTTGGATGCTGAAAATGAAGCTGAAATGTCATATAACATTATAAGGGTCGATTGGGCAATAATTACTTTTCTGGTCTCTTACTCTCTGCTAATGACAAATTAAAAAACCAAGAAGAAAGCAAAATCGTTGATGTCTCTATCCTGCAGACAATAATGACCATCACATGGGTTGTTATAATCATCATGGGCTCAKGGTATTTTTCAGCTGAAATAGTTACTGGCTTTTATCACTGACTAGTGATGTTTGCTGCTTTAGAAATTAACTCTGTAATTTTAAGTATCTTTTTCTCCCATGTAWTATGGACATATAAATAGGGTTATATTTTTCTCTTGTTGCTTTTGTTTGGTTTTCTGACTCTTTCCATATTGATTTGTCTCAGTGCTCTGTGAAATTCATTACATTTTCTTGTTTAGAAATGAGGYTTCTGGAATTCTTCATTATATTTACCACTCAAGAAAAAAATGACAACAAAGAAATGAATTTCTTTTAGAAATGAAACAAAAGCCTCATTCAGATGAGACTTAATTTAATGAAAGTATTTAATCTTCCCCTCCTCCCTATCCTGAAACAAAAACTTACGGCACTTTTTTATTTTAAGATCTCCTTGCCATGTTTGTTCTGAGCCATTCTGTGTACTGGCAGAAATAAATTTTTATTCTGTTAGGCCTGCTGAGATTATCCTGCTCTGTAACACGGAGTCTTCAGTCCTTCTTCTGGTTTGGCTCATGTGAGTCATCAACAGGCAGAACTAAAGATCTCGTTACAGTATATTCACTTAAATTTAGTATTGTTTGTCACATGAATTTCTATTCCTTTTTGCATGACCAGGAAAAAAAAAATCACAGAATTGTTTTGGCTGTAAAAGACCTCYAAGGTCATTGAGTCCATCCAAAATGAAGCAGAAGATGGCAATTGCTTCCATAGCGAGTTCTGCCATGTTTCACAAAATCCTGGAAAGGTTTTCCTAGGAAGATGATGTGTTTCCAACCTCCCTGCCATGGCCAGAGACACTTTCCAGTAGGATGGGATGCTCCAAACCCCATCCAACCTGGCTCAGWGGGGGCTGAGTGCTCTGCCCTGGTGGTGGGAGCCCCTCTGAGGAGGAACAACCTCTCCTGCTCACAGAGGAGACAGAAAAAATGTCAGCCTAATGCCTTTTTGGAGACAAACAGACCCATCTTCAGTTCTCTTGGGAGCTGTAGCATTTTGCAGACAAGCTGATGCCTAATTTTAAAGACAAGAGGCAAGGCAGCTGCAGCCCAGCTGYGTGGAAATCTTTTAGCAGTGTCGGGACTGGGATGTGGATTTTTTTTTTATCCTACAGCCTAGAACCTCTGTTGCAAAGGTTTCCTCATGGCTTTTCTGCTTTTATTTTGTGACTGGGGCAGCTGCAATAGCAGAGGACAATAGAGGAAGGCTGTGCTTTGTGAGATGTCACTCTTAGATCCAGAAAAGCTGCTTTCCCTCCTGGTGTAACCATACACACAGGCACAGCAGMCCTGACTTTGAGCTTCTCTTGTAAATTTTTATCTTTACATACCTGTGGCAGTGAATATTAAACCTGACCTCAGGTTCTGGAGATCCAGGAGAGCTGGGCACATTGATTTCCTGATGGTTGATCTCCCACCTGGAGCCCTGCCAGCAGGTTTGGTTCCTCCTCTGGCACTCCAGGACCTGTGCCCAGCYAGAGTGCTGACAAAGGTAGAGCACAATAAAGATCTTTACAAAGAGAAATAGCTTTGTAGCTGTGCATTGCAGTTCCATTTAGCTCTCAAAATGCAGCTGTGTTAAAAAAAAACAGATAGAAGATGTTTCATGGAAAGCTTTTGCATCTTCATGTCATATGTTATGCTTTTTCCCCCATTATAACCATGTTAAGTCCTTCAGACACTGTGGGAAGAGGTGAGAGTGAGACAGAAGAAAGAAATCCTGGCTCCCTGGGTTAGCCATGTGTTTAGGGACCTGAAATTTGAAGTGGAAGCTAAATCATCCCTCAATATAGAATGTATCTTACAGTGGAATTAAGAAATTCCACAAAAGAAAAATGACCACAAGTCAGGCAATTCTTTCTCTTTCTCCCACTTCCTGCCATGTTTTTATAGCTATTATTGAACAAAATCTGTGTCACCACAGATTAATCTCTTGAATGATTCTCTCTTGAGTAGGAGAAAGTCTCTGGCTCTTTTTGAGTGTTATCAGGGTGTTACAAAAGTGCTTTGTCCCAGAGAGCCCCTCTCCAGGGGATCACTGAAAGAACCAGATGAGAGATCCCTTCTGCATGGTGTGGTCAGTCAGGGGGCTCAGACACCCCCTGGCAATGGGACAGAGGTCAGGGATCAACAACATCATCCTGGCAAAAGGGAGGTGGTTGGAACATCCTGACACCTGAGCCTGGGAGCTGGAATGCAGCATTTCCCCCAAAAACATAACTGCAAGGGCACGGGCTGAGCGGGGACAGATGGAAATGTCCTGCAAAGCKCTTTGCTTGTGTCAGAGATGGATAATGCATGGTCCATTGGGCAGAGGTCATCAGTCAATTGTTGAATTTCCACCAGCTGCACTGCATTTCAACCAAGGATGGCATCCAGAAAGAGTTTTTAACACCSTGGAATATCTTAACCCTTTCTGCTCTATTTGTAGATTCAGCTGCAGGGGCTTGGGGGAAGCATCACAAACCCTGTCACCTCCTCACCTCTGCTGGAGCCAGCAGTGACAGCAACACTCACTTTGCAGCACTTGTGTCTCCCACCACAGACGGTTTCAGRTAATAAATAAAAGCCTGAAAGTACCTGGTTAAAGAAAATATCAGTTTTCCTGTAGGGAGTTTTCTTGTAATCCTCAGTCTTGATGAACAAATCATTACAGTTGGAGCATTAAAAAAAATGCAGGCAATCTCTTCATGCCAAGCAGTGAAATTACTTTGTCCAGTGCTTCAGTATCTTTTAAAATCTGYATTAACAAACATAAACCAGGGGATTTTTTTTCAGTGTTTTATTAGTGACAAGAGAGTCCAGAAAAAGTCTGCTGTTAATCCATTACAAAGAYGTAAATCCTTAATGATACCATGTATGTCAAGCCTGTATATTACTTAGACAGCTATAATAGTTCTGCTGTTCCAACAAAAACATGCTCTGAAGAGAAGTCACTGCACTCTTCACCGCATACTTAATCAGATTTTCAGTCAATGCATTGTGAGCAAGATTTTAAAACTCCTGAAACTACAGTTTATAGCAAATTATAATGTTTGACAGAGTGAAAACACACTCCTCTTCAAGTCACCGTCTTCAGCTGAACTACACCTTCAGAATATCTTTATGAAGCAGGGAAAATTCATAAGTGCTGCTTTGGAGATGAGGGAAAGTGGCTGCAGAGAGTGTAAATGATGTTCTCAAGGTTGTGGTACATTTCCTCCTGTTTGCTCTCTCCCTGGCTTTGGTCATGATAAAATATCAGACCACACCACCTTTTCCCTCCTGCAGCTTGGTGATAGTGGGACTGTTGTCTTCAGAGAGGACGAGAGCAATGGCTGAGCCTCAGCCTCACATTTTGTGCCTCCTGCAARAGGGAGAAGGTTGTTGGAATACCTGACAATAAATCAGCCCAGTGTAGCAGAATCCAGTTAACAGAGACAAACACAGCATTTTAACAGACAAAAAGAGCATTAAGCGTGGTTATTTCTCAGATTTCTCTTTGCATTTCCTTGCCTGCCTCCATTCTTTGGTCTTGTGGTCGCTTTACATTTTGTATCCCTACATGATGCCAATACCCCAGAAAATCTTCCTTCAACGTTTCTTGTCTCTGTTTTTAAAAGAGGTCCCTCAGCTCCATCATGTGAAGRATTTCAATAGTTTCATCGGGGAAGACAAAATTACAAACACAGCAAACTGAATTTTATATTCCCAAACCTTGAGCAGTGTTACTGGGGGAGAGTGAGAGGGGCTGTGCATCCTCCTCATTTCCCTTCCCTTCTCAAAAATAATCTCTCTCTCCATGTWTATTGGGTCTTTCTGGTTAATCTTCCCTCTCATCTCACATGTGCTGAAATATCTCTCTTCTCAAAACGCTGCCTCCTGCATGCCTCCATCTGATTTCCTCTTGGAAATCAGCCAGTCTCAAATTAATCTTCTGGATAGAAAGCCGGCCCTTCCTGCCTGCTTTGATGGGTGACTCATGTCTGTGCTTCTGCCTGCACCCCAAACACAGCAGCCTGAGTCACTGTCCTTCACCACATCCCTCTCGCAGTGCCTCCCTCCCCTGTCAGCATTCCCAGCCGATGTGTGCATGGGCTGTCCGAGCTCTCAGACAGTTCCAGGGCTCTCTGTAATCCATGGGCTCCCTGTGACCCCTGGGCACTGCCCTTCCCCTCCCTGGCTCTCCTGCTGAGCTCAGGGACAGCACTGCCTCGCTCCACATTGTTGCCTTGATGGTCAGCTTTTAATAATGACACAGACACGGTTAAGGGGATAAAAAGGGTTTTACCTCGGTGTTTGGGATCCCAGGTGCACAACTTGATGGAAGAATGCATACCCGTGTATCTCATGGATACAAGTTTTATAGGTTTCAGGAATTAGCATATCTATCTAGGATTGTCCAATAAGAAACTTCACAAATGCAGTAATGCCCCCTATTCTAATGAATCCCCCCCAGATGAGGCCAGAGCCCAGTTCACACAAGATGTTCTGGACAGAAGGCTTCACCCAAGGCTGGAGTCGGGTTTAAGATATCACAGGGCACACTGACTCTTTCCTCAGGATGTTTGGTCCCTCTGCCCAGCAGAACTCCTAAACTAAGCTGGAATATCAGGCTACAGGAATGACAAGCATGTGGGCTAAGGGGTGCAGGAGGATGCATAGAGGGTACAGAAAGCATAAAAAGGAAAAGCAAAAATCATCAGGCATCAACATCGTCTGGGAAGGGCTTGCTTGGCTGATGGATATTACAAACCAGGCCTCGTCTCAGAGTTTGGTTCTTCAGGCACTTCTGGACATTATCACCGGAGCTAATCATGTGGTTAATTAAACTGCYTCAAATAAATGCCAATATTGGGCCTTGGCTCAGACCTTTTGTTTATGTTTTTGACCAGCCCCGATTCTTCATTTGGCAACGTATCAAAACATACAGATGGATCAAAGTAGATCATCATTTCCCAATAAAATACGATTCTTTGCAAATAGTTACCCAGCCTGTCACAGCTGGTCCTCGCAGGGCTTGAATTATACATGGGCAAGCTGGAATTGCTTTGAAGGCTCAGCCATCCAGAACAGACACAGCATTCACCAGGAACACTCCCCAAGCCCATCCCACCYGCTGGGCCAAAGGAGTCCCCTGTGGATGTGGTGGGCAGAGTTTTGTCCTTCAGCCAAGCTGTGCTGGCTTCATGCAGAGCTCAGCCAGGGAGAGCAGCGACAGCCAGGGAGCTGCTCCCCATCAGCTCATGGGCATCCCGCACTCACAGGAGCTGTCTGACATTCAGATAGTTAAATACATATATATTAGAGGGATTGTTAGTCTTCAGCAAGCAGGAAGCCTCTCATTTAGTCAGATAAATTACTCATGGTAAATAATTTATTCAGCTCCAGTGCGCAGCAACAAAAGGATTTACTTTTCTTCCTTCCATGTAATGAGGATTCTTCTGTCAACATTAAGGGGGGATATCCAGAACAATCACAGTAATATTGGGTTTTTTGCTTACCTACATGTTCTTTAGAAATGGATACAGCACAAAACTATTCATATATTGGTGTTAAATTTCAGCACAGGGAACAGTGCCAAGAAATCTCTCCTGGGCATACAAAGTGATGCACATTCCAATGAGAATGTATTTCACACTTTAGTGGCTACATTTTTTGGTTMTAATATTTTCGTGTAAGTAACACCTTTAGCTGTGTTATTAAGTCTCYTCTCTATTCCCCTAATTAAAAACAWCATWGTGTAAGAACTGTGAAACTGRAGCTCCTGCTGGTCAAGTYCAGCTGYCCAGCAGTGAGGRAMYCTGGTCAGAACAGAATGGAAGAGCAAGGCAAGCACAGAACAGTGCTTCTCCCAGCTTCCAGAATTTTATAACTTGGGATCATTATGAGTTTATGTTTAAAAATCTCTGGATATTTCTTTTAGGAGTTGGTCAAATGTGTGTGTGTGAATTCAGCTGCAGCTTTGGTCAATCCCTCGTTTTCTCCTTTAGATTTACAAATGTCCCTTTCTCTCACAAAAAGTCAGTTAGTTTTTCTATTCATCAACTTCAACATGTCAGTACTCCGAATTTCCCTTCCAACTTCTCCCAATGTGCTTGCAGAATTTCTGAAAAAAAGTAATATGTAGCTCCATGCTGTCCTGTCTCTTTCAGATATTTGAAAAAGAAGCTGTGATTTACAAGAAAATAAGTAATGAATTCTGAGGCTCAATAACTTCCCTTTATTGGTTTTATTTCTGTTGTGTCTGCTTATCTCAGTGACCATTCTGTCTCTCCAGATAGAAAAGTACTTTGTCTTGTGAATCAATTATTAAACCTTTGATGAATATTTTTGCATTCTACATTCCTCTGTTGTCAATACCTTCTCCCTTTCTTTTTTCTTCCACTTTTCCTTGTAATCTCAGCATTACTATTCGTCTGGCAGTCCCATCCCTAAGGAAAGCATGACTTCAGAAGCTTTGTGGGCGACTGCAGAGGAGATGTTGATAAATAATACTGTATTTAGGCTGTGTAAACYGAGCTGACCTTTGGTCTGTTCATTCTTTACAGCCTCCCTACTAAACAAGCAGAGAAGAAAAGTCTGTATGCTCAGCCACCTCAGGCTATCCCTTCCTGAAAGCTTTGCTCCAAAGGTTACTCAGAAGGGGAGGGAAGCAAATCTATATCTGCAAATAAACAGCAGGCAGATCAAAAAGATAAACATCAGAGGATGTTCATCAAGGGTGAACAGCAGAACAGTTAGCAAGAGAGAGAGATAACTTCTTACACACTAAAAAGAAAAAATCCCACTGTACTGATAAGTTATTTGTCCGTGGCAAAAAGAATAATGAATGAATGTTGGGGATTCAAGTGCAAAAGGCCCCAGTGCTCAGCTCAACCCATGGGTGAGTTTCACTAAAGWGCTGGCAGCAATGTTTTCCAGGATTCTCTGTGTCCAGATATCCAACCTGTGAGCTCTCTACTCATTTTAGGAGTCTCAGCAAGCTGGAAACAATGCATTCACCATCCCAAGTCACCTAAGTGTTGAGACTGAAGAAATAAACAGGGATGGAATAKCTCCTTTTGGTGACATGGATAAGGAGCATTCACATAATTCTGGATTGTGAGGACCAGATGCAAAAAATAGTGGATCGAGAGGCACAGGAGTGGTCTAGAGTTGAACCAGGTAGATTTGTGGACAATGAAAATTCAAGAACTGATCACGTGGTGTGGTACTTGGTTGTGAACATACTAGATTCTTCATCAAAGGTTGATGAAAGTGGTCAAAGGTTTTACTTGTTCAGCTGGGATTTGAATCCTCAGAGATGGTTTCAACCTGGTCCTCTGGTTCCTAACTGCTACTGAAAAGGAAAAAAAATATATACTTCCTATTAATTTACCCCTCCTGTCCCTGACACTGATTTTGAGCTAGGCTAAAAGTCTCCCCTACAATTTAATCTGCAAATAATCCTAATACTTACTGAAGTCAGTATTTCTGCAAAGATTTCTGCATTTCCTGTGTGCTCAGTGATGTCACCCCTGTGACAGCTTTGCTTTATTTTCCATAAAGCAATCAAGATTTATGRTGCATGTCACTCCTTTTTATGAGCTTATTTTATGGTGTGGCTGATCTTTTGGCAAACAAAGCTTTTGCTCATATTTCCAGGGTTGGGTTTTTTTCCCCTATTCCGTATTCAAGACAAAACACAGGAAAATTGTCTGTTTGGAAATTGTAGTTTTTAAATACTTTTTAAAGTTAATACTTTTTAAAGTCCTAAAGTATAGAATTCCCTCAAAATGATCTTGTGGCAAGCAACTTTTCATTATGTTACAATTCATGTATGAGCTGACACTCATTCAGCTGTTGTTAGTGCCTTCACTGAAGTGACATCCAGGCATTTGCTTTCTAAAAGGAGTAGAAATCATAAAAACAAACAAAAAAAAACCCCAAACCAACAAAATTTGCTCTTTGAACTGTTTTCACCACTTCTGTGGGAAGAAGTGTCATCTAAGAAACAAGGTCACAAACTGTTTCCCCATGAGAATGGCAAACAGAGAATCCTTTTGAAAGCAGGGAAGAATAGAAGGTTAGAGCTTGGATTGCAAAAATACTTTGTGCTCCCAGCCTGATCTGGTAAATGTAATGATAGTGGCTGGTACTTCAAGACCTCAAAAATGTATATTTATTACTTAAAACTTTTTATTGAAACATTGCAAAATAGTACAATCTTTACTGTGTCACTTTCCAAAAGAGAGGCTGTTTTCTTTCTTTAAGCCACATTTTTTACCATGACTAGCTGTTAGTTTATGTTTTAATGCTGTAGAGGACATAAAATGAAATCTTTGCCCAAAATTATTGARTAGAAAATGGATATGAGAAAGGAAGTCAGAAGGGGAAAGCAGTGTTAGCTCTATAGACAGGAAATAGAGAGCAAAGGATGAGTGGTTTTGTTGAGTCTTTCCAGAGAGAAACGGTGATGTCAGCTGTGTGATAATTACATTTTCCCCAAAAAACTCTTACTGATACCTCTTTCAGCAACAAAGCAACAGCCATTGGTATCTCCAATTCATTAATGCTCCAATATGGCAGAAGTAGAGGAGGTAGACATGTATCCAAAACTCAGAGTTATGGAAAGGGAATATACTGTAGGAAGATGGAGGGAGAGAGAACAAACTGAATGTGGAATTGATGCCAAAATCTGAWAAATRCAGGAAAAGCRTCAAATGAACARAGTGAKGTCCCCTTTTGTRTGRCCATGAGCCAAGCCAGGGAGAGARGGATGTGCTGATGTTTGATTCAGTRCTGGTTTTGTGTCATGAGGAATCTGGCAGTCACACAGTTTCTGCTGTGTRTCACAAAACCACTGTAGTAAGAAACCACATAAAAGGAATTATGGTGGGCAAAAACATTGGCACGAGTATTTCAGGCTGTCAGTCCCTGTAATGAAGTCTTGCTTTAGGTATAGTATCAAATCCCTCTAGTCTACCCTTACTTCAACCTTATTTATTACCAAGCTTTATTTTCCACTGTTTCCAATAGCACAGACATAAAAAAAGCTTTGAATAATGMCACGTGAATAGAAAAGTTCTGGTTTTGCAGCATATCGTGCTTAAACAGCTCCTGTTTTGTGCCCATGTGAATTCATAAGTCAGGCTTAGGGCAAAAGATACCACAGAGTGTTTGTTAAAAGTTGGGGGAAGGTCTTTGTAGATCCAGACTTATGTCCAGCGTTTGAGGTTCTGAAAATGTTGAATCCCATTTGTCTGAGTTTGTACAATCTGGAACAATTAGGAGGCACACAAATGACAATATTTGTTGCTGCTTAACTGTGTTCTGAAGAATAACCATCAAGTGGTGCAGGGTTGTCTATCTTTTTCTAAAAACAGGCTATCTAGGGAAGTGGGGAATATCTGGGACATTACTGGAAAATTTGTAAGACCCTGAGAGAAACCGTCACCCCTTTCTGTGGAACAAAGATCCTCCATCATTTTCAACTCACACCAAACCCTGTAAGAGTTATCAAATGGCTGAATATTTTCTTCCTGCAGTTTGTTTTCCCTCTCACTTGCAGTTTTGTGCTGGCTTTAAGTGCAGGAACCAAAATGCTGGTGTGGGAGAAGAGCTGCTGCAATGCAGTCTGAAGGTTAAACATCAAGGTATCTTTGAAACTACAGAAGTGGGTGGAGGGATGCTCTCCTGAGATTTGTAAGCTCCTTTTTCTCTTCCAGCACAAAGGAATCCACACCCAGACTTCCCTTGGCCTGTTCTCCAACTCAGCACTGATTCTTTYGGTTCATGCCTTGTTTTTCAGCAATCTTCAAATTTGACATTGAATCTTAATCTGCAAAAGGCAAAAAAGTTGGATGCTTCAGGTGTTTTCAGGGTGGATAATAAATAGCCAGAATTCCACRCTGTTTTTCTCATCACCCACTTGAACATCCAAGGGCACAGAACTGAATATTGCAAGTAATTACCAGTGTGCACTACAGTGAAGTTTCCATCAGTTAAAATAAGGCTTTTATCTATTTTTTTTGGTAGTGAAATGGGAAATTCGCTTGCTCTGAGCAAACTGAACATATGTTTATCCCATGTGAGAATCTGCTATTAGCGCCCACAAGGCTCTAGTTTACACAACATCTATTTTCTTTTTCAGTGGGTAATGAAAGAGGTGTCAGAGACACCCAGGCTCTTCTTTAGTATCACAGACAGTTATTTCAAGAACCTGGGAGCAAAGGCCACAGCATCCATTCCTCTTGACAGATTCACAATGTTGTACACGAAAAAAATAATCAAACTTTTACATATTTATTTTAAAATTGGTGTTAAATCCCCTTCAAAATGCCAAAAATAATACAGAAGGGAAGAGCTTACTTATTTTTTTTTTTGTTCTGTTTATTGAATGTCACTTTATAAGAAGAGGAAAGTCTTCTGCTGGATTTTGCAGCAAGGTTTTGGCTGGCATTGTTAATTGTTGTTTTTAATAAAACAAACTGCCTTGGGCTGGAGTGGATTCTCATAAGCCACATGAGTGAAGATTAACTTCTTGTCCTTCCTCTTTTGTGAAGCTGCCAGAAAAGTGTCACTTTTGTTTTTTACTGTTTTCCCCCYTTAAATTGTTGCACACATCCCTGCTCAGCATCCATCAGAGCTGCTTCCCCAAYTCAGTGCAAGGGGCGAGGRCATTCCCACTGCATTGGAAGMAAATTGCTCTCAAGGTTCAMACTCKGAGYACAAAATCCTTTGTCATTTCCAAASCAGAGACAGCAGCGTTTGATGAGCTGATATTAGGAACGGGTAACAGCACAACAGGCTGATGCCACTGTAGTACAGCCTGTGAAATCTTCTCACATGTCAGCATTTGCTTTTTTAAAGATCCTTCCCACGCMGTGGCACAGACTCCTTCAGGCTTTTCACTCAGTGGTCTGTGGTAAGCTAATAAGAAAAAAACAACAATGGGAATTTGCACAGCAGAGGTGCAGAGGGGCTCACAAATAGGGCAGCTGTCAGAGGGGTTAAAGACACTGTTGCTTACAGGRAAACTTCCCCAGAGTGATCAGATTTGGATCATTGAACAACTGTGACATCCAAGAGAGCGCTGCGAAAATCCCACTGTTCTTGTCATGCTTAATACTGCGGAGGTGATGACCCGACACTGCTCTTACACTGAATTTTTTTGCCCAGGGAAAAAAAAGATGCTCTAAGAAATCAGAGCCTTCCTTGTCTGCATGTTTGCAGTGCTGAGTCCAATAATTCAAATCACAATTAAATAATCTTAAGGCATTAACCTGTAGAATTGGAATATTATGTTATTTAAAAGAGCAAGAAGAGAGCATTTTTAACCCTTAAGAATTTTAACAATCTAAAAGTCCAAAAATTATAGGACAGGAGGTTTTGAGGATAAGCTGAGGATGTTTTTTCCAGAAYAAGCTAAAACTGAATGAAACTAAACTCTGGGGGAAAAAAAAAATCACAGAAAAATAGCCAAATTCTTTTAGAACTCAGGTAAAATGGTTGTATTTGAAATTTGGATGCAATTTCTAGAGTGTTGTGCATGTTATTTATTCCATGTGACTCRGCATCATTTCAAGCATAAAATTTCAAATTGAGAGAAAAATGTTGAAAGGAGGATATGTGAAAGAACATTGGATTTGGGTTTTTTTTTTTATTTTTTTTTTAATAAAATTATTTATTTTGATGTTGAAAACATGTCTATTCTTTTCAGAGAGGCATGCTCAGAAGGGAAGAGCAATCCCTCTCCAGCTAGCATTTAGTATTGTTCTTACCTGCTAATTAAGTGAAGGGATTGTCAGGGAGCTTGACAGACACATCCATAATCCCTACTCGAGAGCATTTCAGCAGAGCTTTGTCCCTCATCCCATCACACATTCTCGTAACAAAATGGCTCTGTGGCACAATGACAGCCGTGTGTCAGAGATGTCTGCGAGGAAGGAGATGGAGAAGGAAGATATTCCAGGCWTTCATGTTGGCACCCTCCCGATGAGTAATTCAGACAGTTTGGAGCCTCCTCATGGTCCTCTCCATCACCCCCACCCCTCTGTTCCCAGCAGCACATTTTGTCTCCTTCAGGAGTCACACCAGCCTCTCAAAGCTAAACGGTACATGGTGTTAGATTAATTGGCTGAAAAAGCCTCCCCAGAATGAAGGGAGGTGGGGAGGTTGCTTGTCAGAAGTGTCTTTCTGTCACACTGAAAATCATAGAAATGGGGAAAGGAAGGATCTGAGCGAAAACGAAGGCTCCAGATGAAAAAGGGTTGTAAATGGAAACAAAATTCTTGGTTGAAAGTGGGTGGCAGTGATGGGGGAAGAAAGGAGGGACCAGGGAAGGGAGGGAAAGGAAAGATGCAGAGTCCAGGAGGTGTGTGATGGTTGTCACCAGTGCACACAGGGATATGAGCAGATGTCCTCAGCCGCTTCTGCCTCATGATAGTGGGGAGGAGCCCTCCCCTACCATGGATGGACTCAGGAAGGGAACAAATGGGGCCCTGGAATTGCAGGATTCKGCAGTGGGAAATGTGCTGAAGAGCAGAAATGAAGTGCTACAGCACCAGCACCCATCATGTAGAGAATTGGCCCTGGATAAATTGTCCATTGGCATCCTGGATAAACCATCCATTGGAACCCCAAATAAACCATCCATTGGAACCCCAAATAAACCATCCACTGGTATCCTGGATAAACCATCCATTGGAACCCCAAATAAACCATCCACTGGTATCCTGGATAAACCATCCATTGGAACCCCAAATAAACCACCCATTGGTGCCCTGGATAAACCATCCATTGGTGCCAGCTGATCACTGCAGCTCCTCCTGTAGCAGCGATTGCATCCCAGTGGTGTCTCTTGCCACTTCTCGTGGTTGAACCCATACCAAATCCCCTCCTCTCTTGCTCTTCTTCTGTGAATGTTGTCGCAAGATCTCTGCTGTCCTTGAAGCTCAGCTGAAAATCTCTACCCTAATTGCAGCCTTTCAATATCTGCTCACAGTCACCAGAATCATTTGATGGGCTCCTTGCTAAMTCAGTCCAAACTCTTTCAGAAACTTGGAGTCCAGTTTTTTCTTGCTAAGGTTTGGGGACCCAGCATATTCCTGAGGGCTATTTTTTCTTTCTTATTTTTAATTTTTTTCCTGTTAAACCCTTCCTATCACCATATTCTCCACGTGCTGGGGCCTCCCCTGTGTCTCCAATTTTCTTATTCCTTGGCTTTCCACCCACACAATTTTCTCTTCAGTGTCCATAAGGAATCTATATAAATGCTGCTTAAATTTCTCTTTTTTGAGTTTTAATTTCTTCTATGCTTTACATATGGAGAATGGTTTTGGTATAACCCACTTCAAGGACTATTTTTGTTACTGGTTTTCAAGAGAGACTTAAATACCTGCGGTAACGAAAATCTGAGATTCCCTTCACRGGAATTCTGGGCTTGTTTTGCTATTTGCAGTGCTGATGCTCTATAGAAATATGTTGTCTCATTCATTTTGACTGACACTGGCAGACGTGAAGCTCCTATGCAATAATYAAGACTATTTCTTATGCAAGCTAATTTTTTCTTGTMGACTACATTTRATGTTCAAAAAGAAATATTWAAAAAAMMAAAWCTYAATGTCATGCCAAACATTTCATGCTGAAACACAGCAGATGAAGCAAAATTATTTGTTTCATTCAGATCTGCTGCCGGTTTTCCTTCCTGTATAGGGACYAGGTGCTGACTTCCTAGGTAATAACATCCAATAATGTCAACAAATAGGAGCTGCCTACTGGGTAGGAAAAATAAAAGCAAAAATRTTCCAGTGGGAAGGACAAAGACAGACAGAGAGCTTGGAG
Organism: Malurus melanocephalus; assembly: GCF_030028575.1. Lineage (NCBI taxonomy): Eukaryota > Metazoa > Chordata > Aves > Passeriformes > Maluridae > Malurus > Malurus melanocephalus. Next base: position 496,084 of record NW_026623714.1, on the reverse strand, counting down.
GAAATGTTGAAAACGCTTCTCTGGCAGGTCTCAAATACAGGTTAAACAAATGTTTCATTTTAGCTTCATTAGAGTTTGTGTTGGGACTACAGGAGAAATTACTGGCCTCGTGCTCACATTTTTTGCACCTTTAAGATAAATGAATCACAGTGGCAGGAGAAAGAGAAATTAGCTTTTCCCAGGATGTGAGATCAAGGTGAAGCTCCCTTCCTACTTTAGTGCCAAGTCACAGATGCCTCTTTGTTCTGTCACATTACCAAAACATCTCACGAGGAGATCTGTTGCTTAAAAAAAATTTAAAAAGACAAACAAGCAGCAGTGTTTGCAAACTGAGATGGGCACATTAAAGCATCTTTGGGATGGATTTCTCCCCATGCTTTCTGTTGACCATTTAATTGGAGCGTGAAAGGACTGAGCATGTCCAATGCAGCTTCCCTATGCTAAGTACCACCTGTCAGGAAAATAAAGATGCTCTATCAGTCACTTTTCCTTGGAGATTGTAAGTTTTTCAAGAAAGACGTGCTGGCACACACCCACGCTGCTCCCCCCACCGCAATCCTTTCCCATMCAGACTGCTGTGTGACTAGGAGCAGAAACAACATAGGAAATCCATCCATCTCAATAGTATTTCAAATCTGAAACTTAACCCACAAACAACTGACTTACCCCGGCACCTTCCCAGTAATTGGACTCAAYTTTAGAGCACTTTCAGTGGTAATACCTGAATAAAAGGGCAGTAGCTATAAATAAATCAGGATCGAAGATAGTATTAGAAGATGCTATTAGAAAGACAAAGGTAGATTAAGTGGAAGGGATGAAAAAATACCAGCCCAGCCACTCCAGCATAAACAAAATAGAGTAAAATTAGAGCTGGCTGTAGGCAGAGCTTTGGATGACTGGAGAGTGCATTTGCAGCCTGCTGAGCAAAGGCAATTCTGCCCCCACACTGACGCACAGAAGATTTGGATTAATTTCAGCCCAGACAGGTAGTACAGCTGCAGTTTGGGACTGATAGCTCCGTGAAAGGCAAACCAGAGGGCTGGTGCAGACCTGAGCATTCTGCACCTGCTGGGTAACAGAGATATAAATGCTGGGAAAGGGGCAGSCAAAATGCATCTCTTCAGCAGCACACAGTGTCAGAGCAGTTTTAGCACAGCTTCCACAACGAGGGGTGGATGTGAAGCTGCTGTGAGKAGCAAGGCAGCAATCAGTTCTCCCTGTCTTTCAGCTTCAAAGGGAAGCAATAGGGCTTTTTGGGGGAGGCTCTGGGAGCAGCTGGATAGACACCTCTGGGGGTGGGTTAATTTGGGTCTGTCCTCCCTTGGTCGTGGTTGGAATGATATTTTTGAGGTGCCTTCTGGATTTATGTTGCGTCTGTGCTGGGTCAGGGCTACCAGAGACCCCCAGCCCTCCCCTGGGGAAGGGAGGCAAGCACCATGGCCTGTGGAGGTTGCCAGGAGTTTATGGGACCCTGAGCTATGCACAGGTTTGAGCAAGTCCAGCATCCAGCATCCCTGGGAGTTTGGTGCCTTCTCCTGCAAACAAACTGCTGCTGGGCTCTCCTGCCACTGCAGCTCTCCAGGGTTTGCAGCACATTTGCAGCTTGTGCCCATACCAGAAAATGAGCTCTTTGTCTTCCTCGCTTTGTACCAGCATTATGTTTTTTTTTATGATTGAGGTCCAGCCACAAATCTATTCAGAGCCTCATTGTATTTGCTGTTTGCCATTGTTCAATAGTTTTATTCAGTTTTAAGATTTGAAGAAATATAAATCCTTATGGTCAATGTCCCTTGAACAAAGAATTTTTCCATTATAAAATCAAGTCTCTTTAAAATGTGTTTGTTTGACATGCCAGAAGATTTCCTCTGTGAAGAACAGAGAATCAGAGATTGGGAATAAATATGGTAATGCAGAGTAAATATGTAGGGGGATAAGACAGAAGAAACAGGAATTTATCTGACTGAAGAGTTTCCTTCACCCACGAAATTGAGAAGAGTTGTGTTGCACATCATTTAAAGTACATTTCTCTTCTTCTTTTTTTTTAACTAAGAAAACCTTTTCTTTCAAGTCTATTGTCACAAAAAAATTCATTTTGGACAGCATTTTGTACCATATAGGTCACTTGCTAAAAATATGTGTCTTTAAGGTGAACTTTCCTTTTGGTATTGTACAGTGGCACAGTCAATCACAGCAAATGTTAATCACAAAGTACCGAATCCACAAAACCCAGACAACTCATTGCTTTGTGAAGAAAAAGGAGGAAAACTCCTCAAGTCCATTGGCAACAAAACTTTCTTTAACCTTTCTTACCCATTTTTTCTTAGGACACGGGCATTGTTCCATGTCTTTCTGACCTTTCAAATCTGTAGGGAGTACAAAAGGAGGAGGAGAGACAGCTGACATTGTGACCAGTGCTTCCTACTCTGTCACCTCTTTGCTCTCCTTATTTATGTCCCTCTCACAATAGTGTTGCAAAACCTCTCCAAAGAGCTATTTTATTGAAAGATTCTTAAATATTTAAAAAAAAGCTGAATTATCAGAGCTCTGACAATACGTGTGTGCTCAAGGGAAATAAGCACACAAAAATACCTTTACCTCTACGAATTCTTCTGTATTGGTGTAATACAGGTAATTTGTATCACAACAAATGAAGTGATAATTTGTGAACATATATATTTAATTAAAAATGGATTTTTTTTTGCTCTGCATTTCTGGTCATAAAGATGCCTTTCTTTGCATCTTACTTCTATTGCTTTTTGATAAACAATAGTTTCCATGGACTGTTCTACACAATGATATTCTGATTGGTTCATCCAATGATTTGCAATATAATCCATAGGTTCCCAGTTTGAAATCAGAAAACTCAGCAGGAATAGGGTCCAAATAATGACTAGGGGAGATACAAATGTGTGTTTAGATGTTGTCCTTTAGGCTTTGGGAAGATTATTTCTGTTGCTTTTTCTCCATGCCCCCCTGGGATGGGATTTGTCCTCAGCAGTCGGGCTGGTTGTAGCCGTGTGTTTTCAGGGACAGCATTTTCGCGAGGTGCTGCTGAGCCAGTTTTTGTTTAACCTGGCACAAACCAGGGCTGTTGGAGAAGGCTGTTGCAGGCTTAAATCAAGAGAAAAGCAGGSAGGATAGAGCTGTAAATGAGCCTGGGTCACAGGCTAGTAGCTGTAAGGAACATTTTACAGTGCTGCTAAAAATCCATTATACACAGTCATGCAGAGAAGTGCATTTATGTGCAGGTGCAGTTTCTGTCAGGAATATTTAAATGTTCTCTGTGCAGGGACTWAGAACCATCACACAACTGTTGGACATGGGAGAAAACAACTTTTTCTCACACAACTTCTTTTTTAAATSWCTTGCATTTATTTTYAAAGCTCCTACCCTCTCTCATATAYATTAGAGACCACAGGAATGGTAAATAGGTTCCTGCAACATTCATATCCAGTGAAATAATTGTATTAGCCTATATATAAACTTATTTATMTAAGTTAAATGAATTGATATTTATRAATTTTTCAGGCAGGAGAAAAGAGAACATAAAGATGTCTAGACAGCTGAGTTCAGGAGGGAGTCACTATGGTCCTTTTTAAACTACTGGGAAGAAAAGAGCTGCAAATAAGARATTCCCATCTTTTATTTGTAAAGGCACCCCAGCAATATGGGAGGAAACAGAATATGATAAACTCAACCATGCTTATCAAMTGGTTTGAAATTGATGTGGATATGTGTAATTATGAAATTTAGAGCTAAAATCAGCTTAGGGACATTGTGTTTTTGAAAGCACAGTCTTGGGCACAAGATATTTATCTTGAGAGAATTAGGTTTATTCCATTAGTGTTATTGGCATTAATTGGTGCAGTGGGTAGAAATGCTCACAAACTGCTGAGGTGCCTGCAGTGATTTATGGGCATAAATGAGCAGGGGGAGATGTAACAGTTGTGGGGTGTGTGTGTCTGTGTGTGTAGCTGGCCAGTGAAAAGCTGTTCTGTTTAACTCTTCGCTTTCAGCAAAGCAGATCCGACTGATTACTCCAATTCTCTAAGTAAATCCTTGCTGCTATATGGAATATGTTGTTTTCCTACTGTAATAGTGCAAGAGTGAACCAAATTCAAAGAGGAAAGTTGCTACCTCAACACTGAGGATGCCAATATACTCCCTAACAGCTTTATATATGTTATTGAGCTGGAATATATATGGGATTCCCATTACCAAAACTRTTGYAATTCAAYTATTTGATGGGCATTTCAGCAAATRTCATATAACACTCTATTGAATGAATAGATTTCTCTCACACAGAAGCTGTGTTTGTTTTGTGCTGCTCAATTTGAGCACCACACAAAAACACCTGGAATGTTTTTTGGTCAAGTCAGCCGAGAACCAGATTAGCCAAAAGAAAGTTTTTTGCCTCATTGGTAGATGCCAGCATTAGAAATTCTGTGACTTGCAGCAYCACTGTTTGGGTTGGGATGAAAGGGCTGAAAAGGCTGTGGATTTTTGTTATCCTCTGGAAGGTTTWAACATTATAATCATGTTGTGCTCCTCAGAGACTTTGTCTGGCTGCAAAAGAGAAGTTGAGGAATCCTTTTGTTCTGTCCCATTCCTGCTRTGTAAGGAAGGGCTCTCTGGCTGTGCTTGGAAATGGCTCTGAAGGGAGCACTGGAAAGTGTCCAGAAGAGCCAGAGGGGAGAGCACAGCTTGTCTCTCACAGTGGCTGAGAGAGGCCTCGTTTGCTGAACGGGCTTTGATATAACTCCAAATCTGTGTAAGGGSAAATAAACATGAACACCACATGCASTCCACTTCCCACCAAGTGTTAYGTGACTGTGCMGCCCATCTTTTGGATTTTTGAAAGSTTTWCTGATGTCCTTGARCTCCACACACATCCACCCCTCTTATCCCATCCAAACAGCATTGTACCCCTTGATGCAGCAGAAGGTCATGGTGTAATCTGGGCATTTCAGAGCAGGCAATCCCTCCAGAAATTTCCATGACACCATGACTGCAGTTTTCTGATCTCATTTAAATTACAGAATAACTTCCTGTTTTGAAAGAAAACTGGAAAGGACGTTGCTCTGGARGTGGATTGGTCTGGTTCAGCTTGTTAAAGACACAGCTTTGAGAGTGGGCTGTTCAAAGCCACTTCCAGGCAGCTCACTTGATTATGGAATAGTCTGGGCTCAAGTTCTGACTCATGGGAAGATGTTTTTTCCTATCCCGCTGGGTCTGGAATTGAAAATACAAATGACCCCAGAGCCTGCCCCAGAGCTAAGTTATGGTTGATATAGTAACAGGTGTGTGCCTACACCTTACAGTAGAGAGGTATGAATTAAGAATTGGACAATGGAGGGAAAATTTGGCCAATCTCACAGTTAGTCACAGGATGAGCACATAAACTGCTACATTCAACTCAGGAGAAAACAGGATATGAATGACTAGACAAAAATGTTACGCCTACTCCCTGTCAAGACCATAAATCTGGTCCTARAAATTGGAATGAAAATCTACCAGTCCAGGCTCAAAATCCACTCAAGTRTTCTTCCAATGGAGTGATGAGTGTCTGYTGTTTMATGTAATGAGTTAAGAAATATTGCYGGGGCTGGTAAGTGGAATATTGAGGGTTGGAATAAGAATTTAGAACCTGTCTGAACCTTCTTGGAAGATTTGAGTCAATTTAAAGGTTGTTTCCAAAAACTCCARCTGTGTGAGCAAGGCTGCCTTGACTGACCAAAAAAAACCCTGAAAAAACAAATAAAATAAAAAAGGATAAATGAGTTGAATAATTTTATTTCAGTGTTGTTTTGTCTTTTCCCTGACTGAGATGGGTTCAAGTCCAAATCTTGGAGGATTTTCAGTTCTTGGTGTTTTATTTGTCTTTCACACAGGCGATCTAAGAGAATATGATACCCCATGTTCATCCCAAAGCAAAAGATATCACTTTTTAGGGTCTGTCTTTAAAACTATATTTGGAATCCTTGCCTGACCATGGAAAAGGGGACAGAGAGGGATCAGTGTCTCTCTAACTGGGGCTGGTAAATGGCTCCAGGTATCATCACATTACTGGGACACAAAGTGAGGAACAGCTCAAGAAATCATGTTGTAGATGGTTGTTTTTCACGATACCACAGGCAAGAGCTGGTCACTGATGTGAGGCTGCTTGTGCTAGCCCTATATTGCTGTCCTGGGAAATAACATGACAGAATAATATAACACAGCCATTTTACAGCCAGCAAGGTGGAAACGATGCAGCAGCGAGGGCTGAGGGGAGATGAGAKCTAAAGTGTTTCAGATTATCCTATAGAGAACAAATGTGTTTGATATACTATTCACACTGTCTCATATGAAAGTTTAATGTCTTGGGGGTGCCAGCTCTGTGGCTGTAATCGAGCCACAAGCAATGGCTGTGTGAAAGCTCTTGGAAAAGTTTCTTGGCATCTCCAATGGGTGTGTTGCAAAGCTATGACCCATTTTTCAGTCAYTGGTTTGTATCTGATAACCATGAAGCCCTACAGAGTAGAGAGGGAAAGGAAATKAGGTTGCCTGAGCTGAAAGAAATGGCTGTGTGAACCAAACCATTGTGAGGTTTTATATCTTGATTGCTTCTCTCTGGAAAACTCTGCCAAGTCTGAAATAATTTCCATAATAGCATGCATTGCTGATATRAAACAGATAGAAAATGCAGCATTTCTGTTCAACTTTTCAACTTGAACTTCTTTCAACTTCTACAATACATCAAATTCCTTTCAGGATATAACCACAACCTGTTTATCAGCAACAAAAAGTGCTCTTTTGGGGTTCTTCCTATCAGCACCCAAAGCACAGATAAGTTTTCTAATGAACCATTCAGTACAAGAACTTTGAAACTACCCAGCTGACAGGTTTACCTGCAAAAGAACTGCGTAAATTCTCAACAGTTTTTTTTTTTTTCTTTTCCATTCTAAATTGATTTTAGTGGCATCTTTTGACTCTTGTTGGCAGGAATGGAGATACTTACCATCTGTTCAAATGCACATTGGCCATGGAAAACAATTCATACAATTCCCCAAGCAATGGGCATGGGGAGGCAACCAATACTGGCTGCTGACTYTTCCTGCAACGTCTCCAAGGTGGATCCAGCAGAAATGAAGTTATGAAAGTGTTAATTATCAGAAGATATTTTGGTTTTGGTTTAAACAGCTGCATTCTGTTTGTTTTGATATACGTGGTGCCCACATATCTTTCTGGGACAGAGTAAAAATGAAAAGAGATTGTTGCATGGAAATGAACTTCAGAAGATGTATCAGAGCAAMTGTGCTTGAGATCCTTTGCTCAGGGACAGCTGCAAGGAAACACATGAACTCTTTGAAGAGTTTACCTGAACCTGCWCCTTGCTGCAGTGCTCCAGCTGTTGACTTTGCCCATGAAGGGAGGCTATGTTTTGGTTGTACTCCCAACAACCAATTTCCAAACAAACCCATCGCAGTTGGCAGACCTGAAAGGGGATTTGCTCGTAAAGATGCCCACRCTGTTAAGAGCTGTGCTTGCAAGTGCAGGTGGGGAATTTAGAAGGYTGCTGCTGGGAAGAGTGAGTGCCTCTCAGTGGTGTCTCTGCTCCAGAAACAACGGCTGCTGCCTGTGCCTTTTGTGTAGCAGCGTCTCAGATTAAGTCTCTGCCACTCATGGTGTATTTRCTTTGTGTTTTGCAGAACTTTCCATCTGGAGTCACACAGTACATTTGTTCTCCATAGCATGAAAGCATGGCATCTTACTGCTTTTTCCTGGAGCAAAGTAACACATTCATTTTTAATTGTTGACCACTCTATCAGAAATCCTATTTCCCAGAGTTTAATTGTTTTGCATGATGTTTAATTCATGGCTTCCCTACAGAAATCAGCTGTTAACCTTTTTCAAAAAAAAAAAAAGAATGTATTATTTAGTATTTATTTATTATTTAGCAATAACATTTTTAATTGTACAGGGTGATATAATTTATTTATATTTTTACTAAAAAATTCCAAGTCTCAGTGGTCCTTCTCCCTTCCCTCCCCCTTTTTTGAGTTATAATTATGAAGAGCAATAAGAACTGTACAAATGTTACCATAAAGGTTTCAAGAACAAGTTTTTGGTACAAGGTGCTCTTATACAGGACAACACTGAAGTCACATTTACATCCTCTTGGAAATTCTAAGCCAATGCTTAAGAGCTTTTGGTAATCAGAGCATAGGTGAATATATTTTTCTTTCTTTCTGAATATACTTTCTTCCATATTCTTACAAATGAGCTGCTCTACAAAAAAGTTCAGTGGCAAAACTGAAGCCAAAGTTTCAGAGGATTTGTAGAAACAAGAATTCAGAGTTTCTGCCAGAGACCTGRTGCGACTGGTGATATTCATCCAGCCAGGAGACCGTGCCATCCAGAATGTGTCTTGCTGAATTKCACACACAGCAAAGTGCCTTTGGAAATGTTCCAGGACAATAATTATTGGATACCAGGGAGCTGCAAATAAGTGCTAAGAAATGAGGAAGCACAGCACCAGCACAGATCACATCCCCCCTTCTGGCTGCACAGAATRCCCTCTGCTTTGGCTGCCGTGGCAAAATCTCCATCTTTTCTTTCCAGCTCTCAACAAATGCAGCAAGATGAAAGGATTGTGTGCTGGGGGATATTTTTTTGTGTGCCCAAGTCCTAAAGCTCCTTCCAAACCCAGAGACCAGGCAGGAGTCCCACTCCCAGCAGAACAAAGGTTTGCCATGGTGTACAACCCAAATCCAATGCTGCTCATGAGGGACAGGGTCCAGCCGCTCAGAGGGGCAGAGGTTCTGAGCACAGGGGCTGTGTTTGTAAGGTTCATATCTGCAACATATTTCTTACCTTCTGTGGACAGACATTGATATAAYAGAAAAATATATATTTTTAATTGGTAGGGCTGTGAGGCTCTGAAGGTTTATTTTCCTTCTTCCCAAAGCAAGTGGTGGATCCAAGCGAGCAAGCCAGGATGGATGTTTCTCTGAAACCACTGAACTTGTCCTGTAGCTGATCCTGTGCCCTTCCCTCTCTTTCATTTACAATTTATCCCCTGTTATCATCACCCACACACAGGAGGACGTCATTGTTTCCCTGCTCTGAGCGGGTGCTGCAGTGTCAGTGCATCATTGGGGAGGAAGTGTTACATCTGGACAAAAATCAGTTTACAGTGGAAGAATCACAAAGCTTTTAATGATGAAAACAGAAAACAGAGTAAATCTTTTTACTGGGTGTTTTTGGTTTAAAAAACAAAATTTCCATCAAATCCTAAGGGAGCAGGGCAGCACTTCCTTTCCTAATTTTTAATATAAACTTTGGCAGTGATGAAGACTGAATGGATAAAGCAATTACAGGAAAATTCCAATTCAGTAGGAATTYAGGGGAAAAAACAACTACAGCAAAATCCTGGTCATTTCTAAGAGATAGGATATCTGATACAGCTGCTGCTCTTTCAAGAACTACTTAAAAGCATTTTTGACTATTTTTCCTCTGGAAAAATACTTCAATCAGCACATATAAAAAAAATGCCTTTCTTCCCTCTTTCACTTTCTTCCTTCTTTCTTCTTTCTACCGCAATGTAAATTCTACTGCAAAGGAAGGAAAAAAGAAGGATCTGTATAGCACAAATGACTCTCACTTCAAGCAAATATTGCCATAAGTAATTATGCYTCTCTCTGTTCTTGTTTCAGACATACTGATGTTACGAATGAATTAACCAAGGAACAAAATGCTTCACTGCCAACTGAGCGCTAATCCTTGAAGTTTAGTGCTATTACACTTAACGTATTTCAGTTGGATCGCAAACCACGACATTTAGAAGAACTGATACCAGTGAAGGAGACGGATTTCTTGTCAAGAAAGTGTCTTATGATTCCTTTGCTCTAAGGAAATTTGAATGAAGAAACACTCAGTTTGGAAACATGCCCATTCTACTTAGACWGAGTTAAAAAATGGGCTGAGGAAAGCAATCAGAGCTAGAAAACATTGCAAAGAAAAATCATAATTTCTTAGCTCAAACTTCAAGTTTATAATTTTTTCCATGGGACTTTTTGACCATCCATCCTTCTTGGGACATTACTTCTCCACTTTACCCTCGAAACAAAAACTTGCAGGGAAAGGAGTTTGTCTTGCTTGAATTGTCTGGATCTGCTCGTGCTTTCCGGTGCTCTCTTGGTGACCATTGAGGTGTTTGTGCTTCAGTGCTAGAACACCTGCACAACAGTGACCCTCTTCTGACSCTGCCATCGATTTTGGGCATGCCATGGACCCCAAATCCTTGAGTCTATGCCATTTCATAGCCCAGTTCAGGGCCTCTTGGTCTGTGCAAATGGTCCTTTGTGGAGTTCTGTGGGTAACAGTAGTTTGTTTTAAAAATGAGTATGAGAGTAGTTTCATGTAGCAAGGAGCTGCAGAACAGTTCAGGATCCTCTGACAACCCTTTTTGGTCAGAGAAAAGGTTGGTGTTTGCTGCATGAGCTGTCTGTGGTCGCTGCTCTCACCTTCTATTTTGCAGGTAGCTACATGTCAGGATGTACCTTCAACACCCCCAGCCTGCMTGAGCTGTGCTCATACACTTATTAAATGATGGTGTGCATTTGTACTCAGACTATTATAAATCCATTACTTCCCKGAGGCCAGAGGAAATGGTTTTAAAATGTGAGGTTTTTCTACAGGGAATTGAGAGATAAAAATACTAAAGCTCTGCACTTGGCTTGTGCAGATCAATGTAGTGCAATAACTGGGAAGACAAACCAAGCTTAAAATATTACAAATGTGATTGCATGAAAGCTTAACTTGACATTGAGTAATTATCACTAAAAAAGTCTCCTAAACCACCCTAAGGAAAAAAAAAAATAAAAAACAACAAAACCAAGCAAAGAGGTTGGCAGTAAATCATGAAAGAGAAATAACAGTGTGTTTACTTGGAAGTCTGAGTAATATAATTGCACAATAGTGAGTGAAACTTCAAATTTGTCCTTTGCTTTTCCAATACAATGGAGAAGTRTAGATGAAAATTCTTGGGATGGGAGTCATCAAGAGATTTTGAAAATTATTTTTCCACTAAAAGTTTCCCAAAGATTTTTTTCTTCATGTGTAACTTTTTTTCTCCATCAGGAGAAACTAATTGTTTGGAACAATTAGTTCCAAATCTGACAATTGCTATTTGTGAAGGGAACAATGAAGAAAAGGAGAACAAGTCAATCTTTCAAACAAGATTCAAAACCAGTCATTAAAGTTCCTACCAAAGTTCAGAAGCTGGTGTTAGGTTGAACTAAGGCACAGTCACTCTCCAATGAGCAATAAGATTTACCTGCATTTTCAGGAAAATGTGATAATATTTCATCCCACCAGTCATGATGTACCAGTTAGTGAGTCTTCACAATCTTTTTTCATGGATTTATATTAAGCAGAAAATAAATACTAATGAAATGTTCCCTTTTCTGAAGCACTGAGCCACTTACAGGAATAATTTCTTTGGGGAGGAGTAGGAAGTAAGTTGGTGTCTTAGACTCCTGTCATTATTTCACTTGAACAGATGGAAGCTCAGCCACTTGTGATCGAATCATTAAAATGAAAGGACATCACTGAAACGATGGTCATTCATTTGCTCAATTCCACGTGAAGAAAATTAGCAATGGATAGTGATGGCTGTGAGTTTCCTGAAAAGAAAGAAAAGCAGCTTTCCCCAATAACTCCAGCCACTGCAGGTTGTATGCCCACACTGCATGTATTCATGGCCAGGGAGTTGTGATTCTCCATTTCCACCTGGGATACATYTACAAGCTGTCCAGTATCCAGAAATATGCAAATCCCTTGGAATCTAAATGGTGCCACAGTTTATCCATGAAGAAATTCTTTCTTTAAATATTGCAGGTACCTAACTCAGAGCTCTATAGCGAGAAGACTCAAACAGAGATTATTCTGAATACTCCTAACATGTGGGATCATCAGCAATGGGACCCTGAACACTTTCGTATTCTCAGCATGGAAAGGATGTTCCTGGTTTTGGAACAAATCAGTATCTGTATAAATCCATTTGGGATTTACAAGTATTGGATTCAGGTTCCTGTCTAAGAGTGGGRTGAAACTCACAGTGTGAAACTATGCAGTTCTCTTGGCTATTAACTCATCTCAGCTATTTCAGGTGCTGCCTGAGAAAGTGGGCAAAACCTCCATTGTTCCTGGGTGTTAAAGAATAAAGCTACTTTGCAAAGCACAAAAAACATAGTTAAAGAAAAAAATTAAATCTGCCAAACCTATGAAATACTATTGACTCCTCACATCTTCAATCAGCTTCTCAGTGCTCCATTTCTAATTATTTGCCATCTGGTGCAGCCCCTTCTCTTCCAAAGCAACGTGGAATATTCTTCTGGAGCAGGCACACGCAGCAGTGCTGCCCAAACATTAACTGCTTCTGACTGGCSATCCTGGGGAGCCTGATTGTTTGAGGCAAATCTCCTCCCCAGGGATGACAGGATTTATTCCCTGCATCTGGGCTGCAAGATTTTTTGTTGGGGGAAAAAAAAAAAATGTTTCCATGTCATTTGTAATGGATTTCATTCCAATAAACAGCCATCTCCTGGCATATTATGACCGCAGTTTATCAAATAATAAACCCCTGTCTCTCTAAATTGTGGGAATGGGACCAATCCAGCCAGTGCTGGTTTCTGTAACCACTTTGTCATGCCATGAAATCTGCAGAGGTTTGGTGCGTGTGGGAGTCAGGGCTGTCAGTGGGGAAGGACCTCTGTGTTCCCCAGGGGAGCTGCAGGGAGAACGGGGTGTGATTCCTCAGGTTCTGATCCTTTGTACACCATCCCACTTTAAGYGCTACCTCATGTTCATTAGGGACGATCACAAAGCCATATGGCCAAGCAAATGCAGCACATAGCTTGGCGTGTTGGCAGAATGAGTCCTTGTTAATTCTGTCTCCTTTTCCACCCTCTGCCTGTGAGAGAGGATAGTGAGGAGGCTGGTTTTACTGTGCTGAAGAGATGACAGACTTGATAACTTTAGTATGGAGCGTTTCCAGAGCTTAACAATGAATGGCACAAGCTTTCTGAGGGGAGAAAAAAATAGGCACAGATTTTCAAATGCATCAGCAGGTTGCAAAAAAATGTGCTGATTAGCCATTTGTATATTTGACTTGGGATGGTTGGGACCTGGCAGATCTCAATCTAATTTCTATCCCTGCAACATTTTCCCTGTGTGACCTTATTGTACCTTTTAATGCCGTGCTTGGATTCTCCCACTTTCTCCCCAGGACAGGACGTGGGTCTTGGTACACATATATTTATATGACACATGCTGGTTTTGGTTGGGTTAGAACTAGTTAATAACAATATAATAGAGTTATATATAATAATAATAGTTAATTTTGTTGATAGTAGCTGGTGTGGGGCTGTGGTTTGGATTTGTGCTGGAAGTGGTGATAATTCAGGGATGTTTTCATGACTGTCAAGCAGGGTTCACACAGAGCCAAGGCCTTTTGTGCTCCTCACCCCACAGTTCAGGAGGCTGGGGGTGCACAAGGAGCTGGGAGGGGACACAGCCAGGACAGCTGACCCCAAATGACCCAAGAAATATCCCAGGCCATGCTCAGCTGGAGAAAGAAGCAGAAAAGGGAGGGCATTCAGAGTGATGGCCTTTGTCTTCCCATGTTACATCTACATGTGATGGAGCCCAGATTTCCTGGGAATGCTGAACACCTGCCTGACCATGGGAATTGGTGAATGGATTCCTTGCTTTGCTTTGCTTGTGCGCACAGCTTTTGCTTTACCTATTTAACTTCAGAAAATTCAGATATTATTTCAAGGTGAATGATTTCTCAGACACCCCAAATTAATGACAGCAGGTTATCTAAAGATGTAGAGGGGACTGGGACCATCCAGTGGGGTGGGATTTGTCTGGCCTTGGGTCTGGCTTCATCCTGGGGCAGGGTTTGTCCAGTAGCACCCTTGTCATCATTACTTGCTATCCATGGCAAGGAGCAGCTTGGAACCCCAGGGCAGTGTTTCTTGCTGTGACCCACAGTGATCGAGTGCCCATAAATATTTTTTTCTGTGATATTTTTTAAAATTCAGCTTTCAGACACACTGGTAAATTTGAGGAATTATTTTCCTCAAGATTTTTTTTTCCCCTGCTGTTATTTTCAACATATTAAATGAATCAACTCTAATTTATGGTGATTCTTGCTCTGCTGAAACCACTATGCTCATCTCTGTTGTCCAGGGCTTGAATGTGCTCTCTCCACAGCCTCCAAGTGCCTGCAGGAGTCCACCTCTTAYACCACTGAATTTCCTTAGTAGAACAGATGAGTAAATTTGAGCCAACCTGCTATTTGAAACAGACCCCACAGAAAGGAATGAAAATGTCATCATCAGCAAGAGTAAGCTACTCTTGCAAATAAAAGCAACAGAGTCTTAAAGCAAAGGTTGGCTGTGTCTATATAGAGAAAATACTTAGTGTCTGTGTGATATACAAGGCAGCTTATCTCTCTGAGAGCAGGAGACTATAAAAATACAATTGCCAGAACGAAAGAAAATTGAAGCTGATTGCCATAGCAACAAAAGAATTACATTGATGAAACAGAAGCACATAAAATCCTCGTATGCTACATTAAAGACAAAGCAATCAAAAGTAAACAAGAGAGGATTGAAATTTGCCTGGCTAAAGCTAGAAATGACAAATGTTRCCAGGTGATGGAGGCAGAAATGAGCCCACAAGAAAGGAAAGGGCATCCCTGAGGAGCTGGGATTTATTCCCTGTTCTCTCTGTGAACAGGACAACAGGGACCTGGATCTATGGGGTCTTCCCAGGCTTTGAAGTCAGTTTGTGGGAGCAAATTCCCAATCAGATGGTCAGTAACAGTAGTTTTCATCTTTTCCTTTTGCATTGGTCTCCATGAATTTCTTCCCAACACTGCTTTGTTTCTCTCTCTGTGGAAAGAGAATTTCTCCCATGGAGCTGGGTGAAATTAGCTGCTGTTGGAAAAAGGAATATTTTTCCATCTGCATGTATTGAAACATCTTGCTTAGACTGGCACCTACTTGTCCATGAAAATACCCCTTTGCCCTTTCAGTCTGAGTGGTACAATGACATTGCAGACACAGCAGCAGAGCCAGAGAGTGCTACAGAAGCCAAAATTTCAAATCACAACATAAATCTGACAGTTTTCTGATGTGAGAGGAAAGGGGGTATGGGGACCTAGACCTCAGCACCTCCCACAGCATCCAGGCTCTCGTGGCAGATGCAGGGCTCTGCTGCACCTCCTTGTGAGGCTCCATGCCCCTGTTTGGGGGATTGCTGCAAACCTGCAGGCTGCTCTCACCTCCTGAATCACTCCCACAGACAGCTGGTTGGGTGAATTTACCTGGAGCATAAACAGCATAAATCTCAGTGGTGTTACACAGGAAAAGGAGGATGCTCCTGTGTGCATCCCTGTCCACACAAGAACAGCCAYTGTCATTCTTTGGAGAAGGAGCCACTGTCATCCAAGGTGAAACCATTTGAAGAAGTGTCTATTTGTCATGGTTTGCTCTRGAAGAATAAAAGAAACAGTGTGTATTAAATAAAAGATCTTTCCTGAATGCAGCTGTAATTAAAATCTTAGTGTTCCTTATCATAACAAAGCCTTGAAGTCAGTCCAAATGTTGTACTKGAGCACAATGAAAGCATTCCAAGTAGTGGACTGACATGTCCTTAAGATACAGCAACATTTAATCTACTAGATTTTAGTCTGCAATAATGACCAAGCCCTTCAAAGTTACCACAAAAATTCTTAAGACTAGAATAAAGTTGACAGTTCCTTTAATTACACTCATCTTCCTTTCAAARGAAGTGACAAAAAGAGTTAAGGAAGATTAACTAGGACTTAAATGCACAGAAATTACTCAAGGCATATTTAAGTAAGACTTTAATTTAAGTCTTTCATTTGGACATGGGAGATTCCATTAACAATAATGAAATGGAGAAAKCCAGATCTTAAAGCCTTTGCTCCAAGCTCTGCTTGGAGGCTGTTTSTCAAGTCCTACCCATCTCCCTGATCTCACTCCAATCCAGATTGTTTTTCTTTAATATTTCTATCATCTTGGGGTTTGTTTTTTTTTTCTAAGTTATCTTTTTTGATTTCTGCTGTACTTTCAAGAAACTCCCTTAGTCYCATTTAGGGTTACCCATTTCCATACATGAGAACCTATTCTCCTTTGCAGTATGCTAAATACAAAGGTATTTCCCTTTGGGTTTGGCACTGTTTGGGATTTTAGGAAACATTTGTTCAAACTGAAATCTTCCTTTCCATCTGGTAAGCTGAATACAGCCATACAGATCCTGACCCTCTGGTGCTCCCCAAAAACCTGGTGATCAATAGATAACTGAATGGTGCAGCATCAGCAGCTCCTGCATAGAGGTGGCACTAAGCTTAGAGGAAAAAAACAGAAAAATTCTCCTGGTTTGCACTAAGTAAAGGTTTGCAGCATCCTGCCATGCGCAGATGGGCATGAGAGTCATCCTGGTCACCATGGTAATAAGATAATCAAAACCAACCCTTGAATTTTTAACTCTGGATGATGAATGGCAGAGACAGAAAGTGCCAGGGCACAGGCAGAAAGGTTGGCATGGGAAGAGGTCTGTGAAGGAAGGTGTAGCTGTGTCTATGGAGCACAGAGAGCCTCGAGGTGCTTCTTTTCCTCAGGAAGACAAAACCAAATCATTTCAGTGAGAGATTTTTACCAAAGCAAGAGGATAATGTCAGGAGTTTCCCCCAGTCCAATGTGAGATCTCTTCCACACCTGGCCAATGTGTGATTTGTGTTCAGGGTGGTCGTGGTGGGGTCTCTGTGCCTTCCCCAGGGTGGTCTCCAGGCTTCTATCATTKCTAAATTCACCCCTGCAGTCCCTGTTCTCATTTCTGTCCTAAATCTGCCTTGGTCCAGTGTTAGCCCATCAATTCCAGTTGTTTCTAGTGTAGATATTGAGAGAGGACTGCTCCCTGCCTCTTGAAAGGACAACTGCTGTTGTGATGTGCCTCTAAATCTCTTCTTCAGGTCAAAAATCTCAGTTTATTCAGTCTTTCCTTAGGGTCATGTTACGTAGACATTTCACTGCTCTTGTCATTTTCATTTATTTTCTTTTAGTCACAAGAAATGTATCCTCCTTTCCAGGTTTATTCTTGCAATAAAAGGACTCCTCTGGCATTTTTCAACTGTGCACTGTATCTTCTGACTCTCATTGATTATTTTTTTTTATCTTCACCAAACCAGGCTGTAAAAACAGGGGGGCAGGGGGCGAATTAACTTCTATTCAGTTTTGTTGGGGTTGCAAATTGGATCCATCCATTTCTCCAAGCAGGAAAACAAACAAAATGGCAATACTCTGGGGAGCACASATAGCAAAACTATGCAACAAGGAAATTTGTAAACCTGCTTTCTCTCTGTGGGTGGCTAAATGGCTGTTTGAAGACATTTAGCATCACACATGCAATGGAAGAGACAGAATAATAAAAGAAATAAAACTGCATCTTCCTATTAAAGAAGCCTTTTGTTTTACCAAAAATTTCTGGATTGCTGATTTAGGATGGCAGAACTGCARCTCTTTGTGAGGAGGAAACAAGCTTCATTTGGGCTTGTAATTGCATTAACATGCACTCATGAATACACTCTTAAGGCAGTGCTGCGTGTCCATGGAATTGCTGCTCCTGTTGGCTGGACTCCAAATGTACTTGGGGCACTGTGGAGAAGGAGACAAATGGGTGCCATTTTCATGGCTAATGATCACAGGCATTAGCAGACACAGCAGCAGGGGTGGGGAAGGAGAGATGACAGAAAACTTGCTCAGGAAATTAAGTCCGCTGCCCTCCTTTGCACACAGCGAGCAAAGCAATGTGTTTGTCTGTGCAGCTTCTGTGGGGAASCAGAGTTCTTTTCATCCTAGACATTCCTAAATTTAAGGAACAGATGTACTGCAGGTGTCTGTGAAGGCCGGGGGGATTCCTRGGGGTTGCTGTGTTTTTAATAACTTGGGTAGAGGTAATGTCAGGTCGCAGCAGTAAAGGGGAATCGTTTGCTCTGCTAAACTCCTTCCTGCCTTAATTGCTCTCTCCTGCTAAATCCCAGACCAGTTAGTTGAAAACTAATTTAGCTATTGCTGCAGTAAACTGCTGTGACAGCAATGTCTACAGACCTGCATGCCTCTTACCTTGCAACCACTTTAGCCAGGAGACCTTCCCACACGGTGACTTCCAGGTCCCACCAGMGCAGCTGAAATGTGCATTTCAGGCAGCTCACAGATGGCTCTGTCATGAAATACCCTCAGGACAAAAGCCACAATCTGCCTTGCAGCTGGGTCAGAAGAAGAAATTGGAGTTTCTTTTTTTTTCATTGATGTTCTACCCCACCCTGAAGAGATTGAGGTTTGGATGCTCTGCTTTGCTTTTCAATACCCTGGGAGCCTGGGAAAGAAAGTGCAGCACACAAGAAACAAGGTCCTGTTTTTCCTAGCTGGAATGCACATTTCTTTGGGGCTTAAAGCTCATTTTCACTCAGAYAGGATGAAAGAAACAAAACTGGATAAAAGCATCCAGATGATGCAGTGCTCATGTGCAATCCAGTGAAAAATAAAATACTTGYAGAGATGTCCAGCTTCCAGCACGCAGCCACAGCCACACTCTGCTTTTCAGCTTGGCACACTCCAGTGCCCCTCTGCAGTTGTGGGCCAGCTGGTCCTGCCTCCCTGGGACTGCCCTTGGCTTGCAGTGAATCCCTGCCCCAAAGGGAAGAGATTGGATCCAAAGCAGTTTATATTYAAAGAGCAGCACGGTTCAGGMTCAGGTCTGCCCTTACAGGAGTTGMAGTCACTGATTTAGAGYTGTCTGAGCTCTAAATCTTSTTCCAGATGGGGCACCAGCCCCTGGCTTCCAGTTCAAACATGCCCACACCAGCTCCATTCAGCTTGGCTYTCACATTTGAAAGGTCTTCAGTATTTATTCTGGAACTAAACAAAACCTACAGATTTTACATCAAATAGAATCAACYTCCAGTCAACTCAATACACCCATCCTACACCTGTGGGTTTTTAATTTATCCTCCTCTTCAGCATTTCAGGAAATCCCTTTTGGAGTCTGAAATAGAAATCAAATCTCCACATGATATTGGCAGCCTGCCATTTGAAAAAAAAACCCACAAAAACAAAAACCTACAATACTGAAGGGTTAAGAGGAGGGAATAAGGAAGGATGCTGTGTTTGGATTGGAAATAAAAGTAATGAGCCCATTTGTTGACAGTCCTTCTTGCCTATCAGCACTGTTGCAAAAACTGGCAATCCAGACAGTTTAAATTTAAACACTGTAGATCAAGTTTTACACTTGCACACAAGGTGTAAAGGCAATGAGCCGACCAACCTAAAATTAATCTGTGTGGGAATGTGGGATATTGTAGGTGTGCTGGGTAATGGATTCCAGCTCTTCAGTGCAGCAGACTGGAAAAGGCAGGGGATGCCCTCAATTCATTTCTAACCTCTTGCATTTTAGCTCCCTTATCGTGCTGCAGAGAGGTGACAGTTTGTTTTTCATAAATTAAGAGGACAAGCACACCTTCTGTGGTGCTCTTACCTTGCCAGTGATCTTGGGACTGKGGAGGGGATTTGGAAAACAGAGGAAGTTAAGCTGATGGAGGAGCCAATTAGGGGGAGGAGATGAATGATGGGGCCCTGGGAGACTTCTGCTGCCTCAGGAAACCCCAGGATTTCTAAAYGCTTCTTAAATCCCCAAACTTTCTAAATGAATCTCTTAAAGGCACACTGTGGTGTTGTGGCAGGGTTGAGCTGAAGGGCTGGTATGCAGTGCCCCTAATGATGAGGTGCACTTTATTTTTAATCCCTAGACATAACAAAAAAAAAAAAACAAAAACAGTGTCAGCCACCTTCACCTCCTCATTCCCTCTGCTCTTCTCATCCTCCTCCTCTTCCCATTGTTCCAGGGTAGCTGCCATTACTTCCAGCTCTCCAGTTGGGCACCACTACAGCTGCTTTTGCTGGTGAGATATTCCAGGAGCACCCTCAGCTTGCCAAATCCTCCCCCATCCCTGCCAGGACCCTGCAGGATCTGCTCCCTGTGGGGATCCATCACAGACTCTGTGACACACACTGATGCACCCACASACCTCTGGGACCAGCCCTGTCCTCACACACGGCTCCTTGGTGCACAAAAACTCTGATGTTCCTCTATCCTTCATTCCCGTTTTAGTCCCTGGAGGAGAGCAGAAACCTCAGTTCTAATGGGGCCTTGAGTGCGGCTTCCTTCTGTTCGTGGAGAAAACCTCACGGAGTTGTGCTTTTGCATATCTCATATTTGCATAATATCATATTTGCAGCATTGTTGTGCTGGGAGCAGATGGCACTGAGTTTGTGGATCAGCCTTGGAGAAGCAGAGCGGGTGATTCCCTGCACCTGAAGGGGAGCAGGAAAGGTGTAGGAATCCCTGATCTCCCAGAGAAGGAGGAGGACGAACATCCTGATGGTGTCCCTTGCTCCCTGAGCACGGCCTGCAGTCAGCCCTCTCCAGGGCAGAGAATACACACTACAGAGAGCAAATCATCATGATGGTGACACAAACTTGATATATCATTAAACACAGCTCAAAGGAGGAAGGCAGGGCTGATACAGCCCGTGGTGAGGCTTTCTCTGCTTCATGTCATTATCCTGATGGATGGGTGCACCCAGACAGGCCAAAGGATTTGCGGATGGCCACAGACAGGTGGGCTGTGAATGGCTTGGACCTAACRAAGGCAATATCAGAGGTGTGTTATTCTGCCAAGAAATGGCACAGAAATGTTTGTTTGCAGTGCTCCAGGGCAGAAAGTGAGCCCCAGGTTGAAGTGCCCTGACACGGAGGCGTGGGCTCCMTCAGGACCCAGCACAGCCATTCCCAGTTTAGCCCTCGCTCCCTCCTGTCTGCCTTCCATTCTCACAAGAGATTTGACAGGCAATTTATTAACTCCACAAGCCTTCACACAGTCAAGACTAAATTTAGAATTATTATTCATGGGGATGAAAGCTAACATAGTGTCTCCATTACCTCTTGAAATAAGGGGTCCATTAAGGACCGGTGAGGTAACTGCTTCCACAAGGTGCCATCTGTTCACAGGCACATGTAATCTTTCAGTTCCAATTATCCTCGGAGATCTCATTTGTTTCTCAAAACCATGAGCTGGTTCAAATATGAGACTACTCATTCTTTCACCAGCTCCAGTAACTCTTTGGATCATATTCTTTCKGCAAAATGCAATTTCTTTATTTAGTGCATCTGTCTTCTGAGGCTGGAAATTCTCCCTGAGAGACCTCAGGTCTGAATGTTGGCTAGTGGAAAACTAGGCAAAATCTAGCTCTTAATGTCTAAAAAGCATGAGTTATTGTTAAACTGAATAATAGCCACAGTATTTATTTATGGGTTTGCTAAGCCACTGCTACCTTTTCTTAACTTATTACTTTGTAAAGCTCTTTGGGATATCCAAAATTTGAAAGGTGATATATTAAACTTGGTTCTATTATATTTCCTGTTGCCATCAGCAACTTCCCTTTTTAGCCTGGTTTAAGGCACCTATGTGTGTTTTGTCAAATGCATTCCTATTCCTGTGCTCCAGGCTCCCACATATCCATTTTAGGTAGTAAAGACCAAATATTAGGAGWTGTTGCAACTAAGATTTTTCAGAGGACCAGTCTTTAATCCTGTCAGAAGTACTAAGAAAGGAGTTTGAAATGAGACRGCAGAGATTGGAGCAATGCATTCTTTGTTTGTCATTTCACTGCTTGGGAAAATAGTATTAAACTCAGTAAAATAATATTAAACTCTGCAAAATAATCAGTCTCCTTACCCTGAAGAAAGATTTTACTTTTTCCATTTCTCAGAAAACATTGCTTTACCACCAGCCACAAATTCTGATACTGTCTTTTCCCCAAAAATTCATGAAATCAGGATTTCCTCTTTTTAATGGCATCATAATAATGTGTAATGATAATTCTTACACAGCCCATCAAAAATGTTAACAACTGTTGACAGGGCAAGGTGACAAACTAACATTTTACTGGGCCCTATGAAATGTCACATGAGGGTGACATGTAGATGTCTGAGGAGAAATTAAAACCCATTGCAGTGGATCATTTCCAAATGCAGAATAGGACCTGCTTAAAAACTGGTAGATTTTTTTTGCTCTGAGGGAGCAAGTGTATGCTGAAGTCGATGGCATTGAAATGATAAAATGTTAAAAACCTCCCTTAAC
Source organism: Malurus melanocephalus (assembly GCF_030028575.1). NCBI lineage: Eukaryota > Metazoa > Chordata > Aves > Passeriformes > Maluridae > Malurus > Malurus melanocephalus. Next base: position 473,805 of record NW_026623714.1, on the reverse strand, counting down.
CATGAGATCCCTGCACAGAACACAAATTTACTGAGTTACCTACTGAACCAAGTTTTCTGAGCAGCCACACTGTGGTGYAAAGAGTTACAGAAGCCCTTAGGACAATTAGCATTACCCCAGGAGTAAAGATGTCTTTGCTAGAAACTGGGAGATCAACCTTCCTTCCCTTTGTCATTTCTGGAAAACAAGCATTTCATTTTATAAAGATTTCTTTTGTTCCCTTTGTTCTGGGAGATTATCTTCTTAACAGTCTGGGCACTTAGATCAAAGTGTCTGATTTCAGAGGGATTTTATGGTTGTTGTTGCTGTTTTGTGTTTGYTTTTCAAATAATTCCTGATGTATCTTGCAGCAAGAAAAAAGGAACTCTCTACGGGTGGGTAAGCTGAACCTRAACTTCCAATCCCACATGGAAGATGCTACAATCAGGCACATCCCATCAGTTCCAACACAGTGATGAATCCAGCTGAGTTACTTGTAATAGTGTCTAAGAAAACAGAGGAGCAGTTGAATCCAGATTTTCTAAATAATAAGTTTCCACCAGGAGGCTGCATAATTCTTTTTACAGATGGACATCCCTGTAGACTTTTAGTACACTTGACTATTATTAGAATAAGGAAAATGGGAAGAGAATATTTTAATATTTGAGATTTTGCATTTCCCTTACTACACTGATCTCAGAATTATAGCTCTGGGACTTCTTTTTTTTTAATGAAGATTTTAATGCTTATGGACACTTTTAATTAAAAATACACATTCTCCATCCCCTCTTCTTTACAGCTTTCATTCTTCTTAAGTTGCTGGGATTCAAGAGGAACACTGGGGCTGAAGCAGAACAAGGAAGTGGGTGGATGGGGGTGCTTCTATTAAGTCARAGACATTAAAAATCAAAGGCTTCTGAGACACAGATTTATCCTACTCAATCCTGGACCTAAAGCCCGTGCTCTGACAGTAGGCATTTGAGCTGCTACCTTCAAAAAGCTATTAAGATCAAAGATGAATGAAATGTTTCCAATTAGACATAGTTAATACTRAGCATTGCTGAGTCTGGTGAATTCTGTACATTCTGTCTCTACCCCCATGCACAGACACGTGTGATCCCACACAGGGTGAACTCCAAAGGKTTTTTGCTGTGGTGATTGGTTATTGAAATTTTGGCTTTGGAGGCAAAAGTCAGAGAATTTAAGAATAAATAAGGCAGGCAGAGAGAACAGGAAAGGGTCCATTGTGCTCATCCTGAATTCATCCCTGCCTTCTGCAACAGACTGTCCCCAGATCCACTGCTGAGGATCAGTGCTCAGATTTGGACGTTACCATGGCTATCAGAATGGACATTGCACTAATGTTTAAGAGCTTTACAATTCTGGCTGGATTATAAGAAACATGCTATTGCTGTTTCTTTTCCAGTTTCTAGCTGATATATACATACATGTACACTATTTATGTACTGAATCAGTACTGAATAAATGAAGACCCCGAATTACTTGCAAAATTAATTTGGATTTAAAAATAAGATCATTTTGGATTCATTCCCTTTCAACCTTGTGCTTTTGCCAAATGATAAAATAATGATTTTAACTGTCTAGCATTCTCTGCTCTGCCACATCATGAAGATTTATTTAAGAATAGATGCAGGAACAAATACTTCAGCTGTGATGCTTGCCTACTGCAGTAATACAGTTCAGAGCAGAAGAGGAGCAGAACCAGACCATGGATTTAACAAACCCATGGCATACTCCARGTGTTCTCTTCATAGGATAAACTCCCCTTCAAGCTGAAATTCGTGCAATAAAGATAGAKCTGATCCAAGGAAGTTTAGCTTCAGACACAGCATGTTGCAGAACTGATTGCTGTGAAAGCAGCATGGTCTGCAGAGAGCCAGGGCTGCTCCTCTGGTTATAAATCAGTGGAAAAGTCTCAAAGGCAGCAGGGCAAAGGATGGGAAGAGAAGTCTCACAAAGCCCCAGTGACTCCAGAATCTCTTGCTCTGAATAAAGATATAGTTACATCTCAGCAGGTCTGGAACCAAATGCTGGTCTCCTTCCAGGAATCACTAAAAYACTCCCAGCCTTTTAAAGTCCAMATCCTGGRGCAGAAGTTGGTGCTGCTGCTCATTTTCATGGGTACTTTGTACTGATGTGTGTGAACCTGGCTTGTCTTGAACCTGAGCTGCATCATGTGCATGAGACAAGCTGTGTCTCTGACGAGAATTGCATCATCTCAGCAGTCCTTTGACAATCTTAGGGAAATGAAGATTGCAGAAGTTTCCCTGAAATCGGGAAAAAATATTGCAGGGGGCTATCACAATGTTTTCCTGCAACAAAAATTAAACTCTCGCTTGGCTTTTTGTTTAATTTTGGMATTGTAATTACCTCCTCATTGATAATATACAATGTATTTGCAAAGCGAAATGTCATTTCAAATCCCCAAAGATCAAAATATGCACATGAATTCAAATKGMATATTTTGACATTGTCAAAGTGCTRAMGTTCTTTATTTTTCCCTYGGAAAATYTAATAAAAATCAACACAAGTGCATGCAAATGTACGATTTCATCGAAACAGAAATTATCTAACAGAAAAATATTCTGCCCCAAAAAAGTAGAAGTATTTGAGTGTCTTCAACATTGACTCTTTGGATGAAAGGATTGGCTTAATTATTGTCTTGTTGGCTAAGGAAAACATTCAATTGAATAATGCTATTCTTTTAGTGTCATGGCAGTATTTAAATCCTGTATTTAGAAATAGGGGACCAGAGAGGAGGTTCCTCCAGCTGTAGCATCGACTCCCCAGAAGACTAATAGGAGAAGCTGGGAGAAAGAAATTAAGAAAAGGGGAAAGGGAGAGCCTTCACTTTGCACTTCTCTCTCCTTCTGGCAGTTAGAAGATCACAAACTTCCTAATTCTGGCACCCAGAGTGTTGCATGTAACAGATACTTGCATATTAAATTTTCATGTATTTATGTAATAATTTTCAGTCTATTGGAATGTTATCCAACTCCCTCACATTTTTGTCCTGCAGTATATCAAGCAATGTCCCTCTTCCTCATATTTCTCTCGTGCTACTGAGTTCCTCGATTATTTCAAAAATATCAGCAGGGTGAAAACAACCAAACCATTTTATCCATTTTGGTCCCAAAGCCCTAACTTGACACTGAGAGAATCCTGAGAGGAGAGGGAGTTCAGTCATTGACTTTCACGCCCCTCTTTCCCATCACAATTAATCAGAAGGATGGATGCTTCATGCTCATTGAATGAGGAGGTTTATGGGTAGCTCTTTGCAGTGCCACAGCACAAGCACCATCAGAGATGCCTGGCAGATTTCCATATCCAATCTCATGCAAATAAATATTGACAATCCATTTCATTCAGCTTATTAGTCACTGCTCCCTCTCCCTTCCCCTTCTTACGTCTGTTAAAATTATTCATTTTTGAGAAGCATTAGGGGAATAATCCACAATCAACAACGTGCCCAGTGTTCAGCCTTGCTGCTTGCAGAACGCCCAATAACAGACCCAAATGTGCCCAGTGGTCCAGGCACTGGCCTGGAGGGGACAGACAGCCTCCCTCTACTGAGTGACTCTTCCCTGCAAACTCCATTCAACAACACACTTAATATACTTAAAGTGAATCATACTCATTCTTATTCACCACAGATTCCTATATGATGTTAAAATCCTTTACTAACAGTGAGCCTCGGGCTCATTAGTTTAGTCTGGACAGGCAAGTTGCATAGTATTTTCCTATCTCTTTATTTGGATGAATATGCAAATATTTCCATGACAGATACATGCATAAGCRAACTTACAAGTGGGTATTTGCAAATATGCATGCCACTCTGAAATTAGTCCTCTATAAACAATCCTGCCAGTAAAACTCATTGTTAGAGTGTTTGCAGAGAGCTAACAGAGAGGGTGGATATAGCTGGACTGAGCTCATTTAAATATACAAGCAAATAGTTTCTGAAGTTTTCCATTATTCTCCCAGTTTAATTTAAAAAAAACATTATGAAAGATATAGATTTGATACCTTCTCAAACTGCTGATGATAAACAGGAACATAACAGGAGTCTGTGAAGGCCATTCTCATTTTGATGCCTCTCYCCACACGTTCTTGATCTCCATTCTGACAGATCACATCTTTGCAGCCTGGGGTTGGGTTTTCTCTTGTCCCCAGTGCATGGTCTGGCAGGGCTGAAGTGTTGCCACCTGTGGAATACCCAGAAGTGTCACAATTCATTCACAATGATCATGTTCCATCCTGGAATGGAGTGACCAGGCTTCTGCAGGTCATAACTGTGACTCATCAATGGGAGAGAAGGCAGAAATTTGCAGAGCAACAGGCTTCAACCATGCCTTGCACCAGCATTATCAACTCTCCCCACATGGAAGATAAGCAGTGGAATAAAACCATTTCATCCAAAAAAACCCACGGTGGTCCCAAGATAAATATATCTGGTCCAATAATTTCTGTGGACATTTTGTCTGTTACACTCAGGTGAGCTCAATTTTCTTTCAGCAACTTATTTGCCTGTGTTGCTAAACACATCTTTCACCTCTTTATTATTTCCCACTTGTCCTTAAACTTATTCCAGTAACCAAAATGCAGGAGTGCTGTGAAATKATTTGGATGCATCACACTCCAGAGATATGGCTTTGAAGCAGCAATACTGAAATGGGAATAAATGAAAGCTTTAAARGAAATAAATTAATTAAATTCAGATGAATATCTTTGTATCCAAGAACATGAAGTGGCTTTGATCTCCAGGTCACATAATTTYCAGAGTAATTAGTAGCAATGTTTTTAATATATCATTTAAACTGATTACAGGAGGAGGAAAGTAAGAGCATCTTCAGAGGAGTTTAATGCAGTTTAACTAATATGCTTTCACTTCAAACCCTCAGGTAATTCATCTTAACTTGCTCAGATGTCCTTGTGCACCTAAGCAAGTGAAGATGGATAACGTGAAGGTGATTTCTTGCTCATCTCCAGCTGCCAGGAGAGCGTACCTGTAGTACAGAGGGTATCTACCAAAACAAAAAAAAAAAAAAAAAAAAAGGTGCTGTAATTCTGCTGTGGATTTATGGCTACATCAGATGCTCTGTGCCTCTGCTTCCTGCAGTGATCTTCGGGATATTATGTTCTTTGGTGTTCAGTTGTCATGGAGCAGCTCCTCACCTGCAGCAGAAGGGAGAGAYGGGTCAGGTTTTCTGCCAGTGTGATACCAAACAGGGTTGGGAGGTGTCATGGTTTTACAGATGGTCCTGAGCCTTCTCWCRTGYGYTGGATCCCATGGATCAMTAAGCTCAGGATCCAAAAGRGGATTTCTCTGTAGTCTGACMAGTTGGTAACTTTTTTGSTCTTTAAAAAATGAAGTTTTTTYCYTTTTTYCCCCTCTTTTTTCCTCCTCCTTWCTGTATTGTGTTGTCCCAACTCTCCAAGCAGGTAGCAAAGAGGAACTCCAAACTCCTCAAAGCAGCTACAGTTAATCTGTGCTTAGGTTAAAAGGTCAATAATTSTATTGAGAATACATCAAAAAACCCTGGACTCTATTTTTACCCTCCTACTATAATTTGTGAAAGTGATCATGTCTTAYGTTTTTCCTGATAGTGATGATAACATGACCTCTATATTTTAGTAGGAGAAAGGACAATTTTTTTTTCAGACAACCACACACCCAGACAAGCATTCTTGAGTGGAGAGTCTGCTCATGCTCATTACAGAGTTTGCACATTACTTGGTGTGTGTGAAGGGACCTGGAAGAGAAAAGGGAAGGCAAAAGGAAGAAAATAACTAGAGAGAGTGGAAAAATCCAAGACGAATGTTGCAGCAGGAAGACTTAATATAGAAAGGAAAAGAAAAAAGTCTATATTTTACACAGAAAGCACATTTTAGCATCAGCCTGTAAGCCTCCTTTTAGATAGGATAACATATTTCCTCAATGACAAAAGGAAAAACTGATTCTTTGGAAGAAAAATTATCCTGGTTTAAAATACAGGGGAAAGGTCTCTGGAGTTTTTTTTTGGGAATGCAAAATAAATAGTTTGAAAGGCTATCAAATACAGCCAAGTTCCTCTGGGTTTGCCCAATCTTAGTCATCCTCTGGCCTCTTCTGCACTTTTGCTTGCTATAAAATACATCAAAGGCACGTCTGAGATAAAACACATCAAACAGCAGCAACCTCTGGAACCAGGGAAATTGCAAGTGAGGAATGCAGAGAACAGCAGGATAACCATGTTGAGTACAGAGGGATGAGACTTCTGGGGAGCRATGCCCATGGACCTCTTGGTTTGCCATAAGGGTGATGCCATCTGTGCATTTGACCAGTGTTTCCTCTCTAGAAATAATCAAAATTTGTGTCTATGAATGATCCCTGGAGCTGGTGGAAGTCACTGATGGCCATTTCTCACTGGCTTTTAGGAGCTGTGCTTTTCCCC
>NW_026623714.1:446980-467181 GCF_030028575.1 Malurus melanocephalus | reverse complement strand
AGATAAGGAGTTCTTGTCACCATCTCATCCATTCCCTAACCCCAAACTCTGTGTTAAGGATTGTAATTGCCAGCATGGACATATGAGATCAGTTAAAGCAAATGAAAAGTTTTGGTTTTATGAGGACAGCATACATTTGCAAAAATTTTCTTCCTAACTGCTTTCATTATCATGGTTCTAAGTTGAAATGTGCTGCAATAAATCAAAGGTTTTGTCTGCTCCTACATGTAATTCATATCCCGTTTTCTGTGCCACTAGCTCTTTTTTACAGACCTATTTTGTCCCAAACAGCAACAAAATAAAATGCCAGCTGCAAGATTTCTTTCTCTTGCTGAGGGAGAAGTGCCTTTTTTTCCAGTCATTTTCAGCAGCACACGGTATCAGGATCGAGCAGCTGTTTGCAGCCGCCAGTTCATGCAAGGAGCAATCCTTGCCAGGGAACAGAAGAACCTGCAGGGTTCTGATTCCTCATTGTTTTTTTTTTCCCAGTTAACCCCTTCTCATATTCACAATAAAATTTCTTGAGTAAGATACTAGTGCAGCACTACTTGGATAAAAAAATGCATCCCAAGGTAGATCAGACAAACAGGAATATTTCAGATGGGACAAATGGATTAAAATTGTGCATTTAGCAAAATAAAGGAGTATCCATGAGTTAGAACTTCTGTTGAAATTTCTAGAAACTCTTATTTTCCTGTCAGTTCAGCAGATCTTCTATCTCTCCTTTAGGCTCCAGCGAGAGGCAGAGAAGGGTATTTTGGTGACAAGTGTAAACAATGTTTAAGCAATATTGACTGCCCAGCTGAGCAATGTGTTACTCTGCTTTCATAGATTCTGAAATCCACAGAATCCTGGCTCTAAGGTTTTTATTTACTGCTTTTAATAAGGCTTCTAAATGACCTTAAAAGACATAGGAGATGTTGTAATGGCTATCCAATAATATGCTGTTAATTTTCTCCTTTGCAAAACACTTCCCCAAATTTAAGTGACTTCACTCTGAAAGGAGCACAGAAAAATATATCTATATGCCATATGTCAGTGTTTTAGGAACTAGTTTGCTGTCATCAAGGGTTGTACTTTTCTGGAGATACATCAGGGTTCTCTTCAGACCTTGATTTTGTTAGATAAGGATGGTCCTCTAGTAGAGCAGGATCTGTTCAGCCACATCAGTACTCAGGATGGATGAGTGGAGAAGTAAAAGAGGACCAATGCTCTCCACAGGTGCAAAAGATCCTTTAAATTTATTTCTTTTTATGCTCAGAACTCTGAAGGGCTTTTCAAAGAAGGGTGGCAGGAACTGTGCATAGATTTAATCTCCCTGCAGAAGGAATTTGTCAGGCCATGCATAAGTGGAGATGGGGATGTGCTCAGCTTTTTCTTTTTGCCATGTGTTCTCCAATTTCCCAGAACGCAGACACCAATGTTGCTCTGAGTGGTCAAGCAGAAAAGCCAGGAGAAGTGGAATGGGAAGGACACAGCAGGAGGAAGCAGCCAGCCCATGTTTACATCACAGGAAAATTGAGGAAATAGAAACAGCTCTAATGCTTTTACAGATCTTTGTACAATGACCATCAGCTGGGCCTCCCAGCCTAGACACAGCTCCAGGTTCCCGGAAGGATTTAACACAGAATCCCACAGATTCTGTGGCTGCACTGCATCCTCAGGCCAGAAATACATCTCATTACACCTAATTAGCCCACCCGTTTAAAGTGCCAACTTCCCCAGCCCACTGCAAGCAGGATCCTTCTTGTAGACGAAGAAGCTCCCTCCTGCCGTTCCCAGAAGGAGCTGTGCTGCAAAGATTACTGTGGAAAAGGTCTTCTGCTGACCACAGGGAACAATAGCAGCTAAGCCCTGCTGCTAATTGGCTTTCCACAGCCAGATGAGCTCCCAGCCCCTGTCTGAATCCGTTTGTCCCCAAGGCTGTAGCAGCTCTGCACGCTCAGGAATGTTCAGCCTGTGGAGCTGTGATAAATAGAGTCAGGTAATGGCTGTGCAGATAGAGGGCATTCCTGGAGGTCTGCTCTTTATTAGCTGCACGATGACTCCTGCTGAACCCCTGGTTTAATGGCAAATATCTTCTTTCAGCAGCTGTTCCCCAGACATCTCAGGTACATGCACCTTGAACTGAACTGCTGGTCTTGTCCTGCCTGTGAATAAGACTCTGAATTCCATTTGTAAATGAATGAACTTTGAATGATGGTGTTGACAACCAAATTCTGGGAAATTTAGACATTGGTCTCTTTTTTTTTTTTTACTAGTGAAAAAATGGCAGCCAGAGCCAAAGCTTCAGAAAACTTTCAATATTTGCAAACATTGCCAAAGCAGAACTATTTAAGCTTTAGGATTCAGGGAAGCTTTAATGTCTACAGAGGAACCTGAATTTTAATTTAATAATTATGTGTGGAGCCAGCATCCCAGCTTAGAGCAGCTCAGAACTTCTATTGTGAGATCTGTTTTTAAGCTGTTTACAACTTGGACAAGTTTTGAGAATTTGAAWTGCAGGCTTTTGAATTAATTTGGTGTTTGTAGCAAAGCATCTGTTAGATTGGTGTAGAACTCAGTCTGAGAATGAGAGAAGAGAAAAAGTACATTGTTAAAAAACTTTTCATTTACTTCTGAATTCGAAAGCAAGGACTTGACAAGTACCAAGAAGAATATAAGGTGGAGGAGTTGTCTCCTTGCCATTATTCTGAAAAAAAAACCCCAAACAAATAACAAGACAAAACAGGAACATAAGGAAATGTGAACCTCAGGGGTAAAAAAATCTATTAACAGAATTGGTAGAGTCTGGCACCTAAATTTGCTGAAGAGTGTGTCCCAGCCTGCCAGTCATGTTCTTTGAAGTTGATGAAGACTTAACAGATCATTCCTTTTCCCCAGGGTATTATGGGCAACAGAACTTGAATTTGGGGACTTTTTACTTAAATTATCAACTCAATCAACAAAAACATCTAATCAGTGATTTGTTTATTGAGAAAAAAAGAGAGAACAGTTAAAAAAGCACTTARGTAAACAGCCTTCCTCCTCCAGCCTCAAATCAAATGCCTGCCCTCCCACCTTGCCAGCGGGAATTTTTCATGTTTTCACTCCAGGTTGCACTCAGTCTGTCACAAGCCCTCAGTGAGGCCCTGGGTGATGAATTGAAGTTGTTTTTTTTTGGTGTTTCTCACTGTGCCCACTCTGTCATGGCTCAGTCAGAGCCACTCCAGTGCCACAGCGTGTCCAAGACCATGGAATTGGCTGTCCCTGACCCACAACTGGGCATGGTCCCATTCAGGCTTCTACCTTTGGGCATGGAGCACCAGCACAGGCTTTTCCATGAGTGAGCCTGTGGAACTGGAGCCCTCAGTGSTGTGAAACACCATGGTCCAGAGCAGCCAGGCAAGGAATGAGCATGGATCCTGCAGCAGTTGGTGCTGAGCAGCTGCTCCAAAAAAGGGCTGATACCTGCAAGGTGCTGGATTTTACCATGGTGGGACAGTGAAGAGGGGCCCAGGCTCCACATGCAGAGGGGCTGAACAGTGTTTTTCGTGCTGCAGTTGCACTGTGGTTTGAATGTGGGGAGCAGACAGAGAGATTTCTGCCCTTCAGCACCTACAGGGCAGAGGCTGCAGCTTGTGCTGGCAGGAAAACCTTCAGAGAGCTGAGGAGCTGTGCCATACCCCCAGAGTGGCACAGGGAGGATGGCAGCTCATTGCCATCCCCTGTCCTATCATCTACTTTGGTACCCGAGCACAGAACTAGCCCACAGGGCTTGTGGGAATCACTGAAATGCTGCATACTGGATTTGCAGCAGGGGAAGAGGAAGACACAGGGTGTTTTTATTTTATTTTATTTTTTTTCATATAACTCACATGCAAAAAAAAAATTGTATTGGGACTTTATGTGACTTCAGAGGTGAGACCTCTTCCATCCTGGCTTTAAATAGTCTGCTGTCTAATTTGATTCTTGTTTCTAAAGAGTCATCATTGCTGATGTGGAGAAGATTCAGAGGCAGTCACGCATGCTTTCCTTGCCACCTGCACAGTCTCGAAGCAGAAGTGAAGCAGAAAGACACGAAGACTTTTATTCCTGGAAGTGGGAAGCGGGGGGACATATCAGGACTCCAATCTGCWGTAAACTAGAATAATTTTGGAAACAAGCTACCATCACACCCCCCATTTTAAGAGTGACAGTTCTTACACAAAGGTCCTGGCAGTGCTGATTTGCATTTCTGCTCAAGCCCTGACAGCAGCACCTCTCTGGGAGAATCCCACCAAACACAGTACATGTGCAATGGGACATGACAGGCTGTGTGTCTGTGGGCGAGTCCCTCAGGGGTTGTTATAAGACTCAGCACCGTGTTCTTTTAACTGCCTGAGAGAGATTAGAATCATTTTTCTGTGCCTGGTGGAATGTCTTCCACTACTATAAAATGCAATTTACAAACAAAAATGCAAGAAAAGGGAGTTTGGATGATCTGGGCACTGTCCAGGGCCAGTGACAGAGCACTATTTTTTCTTGTCTACAGCTGTGAGCACAGTTTAWAATAATTTACTGATGTTATTAAAAAGAAGTAATTCTTTACACATCTGTTTTTCATAGGCATTTACTGGCCTGTAGAAAATGTAAWTAAGCAGGATTCCTGCCTGTTGGGTTTTTTACACAAGATCTTTCTGCTCCATGGCTATGGTTAAATCTACCACGAGGTGGGAAACAAATTTAATCTTAAACCCAGAATTTGTCTTTGGCCTTGAGAAAGGCCTCACAATCTGCAAATCTTCCTAGTTTTGTTTCCTCCATACCTGGACTGTGCATGCCCCTGCTCACTACAGATGAGTCTCACCCCGGTTTCTGGGTGGAGTGGTTGCTTCAAGTCTGGATTTAGGAAAACTCCACCATTAAAGAAAGATAGTGGAGGGTGGGGATGGAGAGGCTCCTGGGAGTTCCCTAATGCAGTCAGTAATGGCATGCAAAGCCTTTCATCTCTAGGTTTCTAGGCCAAATTAGCTGTAGTGACCCAAAGCTTCTTGAAATCAAGAAGGGATAGATTTTATTTTGACTTGTAATAAGTGAGAAGACRATTTGACCTGATTTTTTTCAAAGGGGTAAGTGTGTGTATGCCCTGTTGGGAGTTCCTCTGAAAATCAACAACTTGTCTTTGAGTAAAAGAGAGGCAGYTCTTCTCCCTGGCTGCCTTTGAAGCTTCCCAGGCAGCCCCATCCAAAGCCAGGGCACACCTCCTCCGGGAGCACCAGAGGGGGAATGTTCTGGCCCTGGGCACCCTTCTCCACCCTCTTCTCATCTCCTCTGCCCTGCTGACTCAGTCACCAAGTTTTCTTAAAAGAAGGTACTCTCAAACATCAGCTGACTTCAGGAGTTTGTTTACAGGAGAGACATTTGTCAAGTGGCACATGGCACATGGGGACAGATTGACTTTCTCCCTCCTGGAACTAATCTGGAAGTCATTTTGGAGCATATCATTTATATAGGTATTCGCTGGCAGCAGCACCCCAGGTTTTTCCAGCTCTAAAAAAATTGCATCATTCAGTTACATCTGTTTATAACAGCAAAAGACAATCTTGACTGATGGAGTGCCATGTGGTATTTTCAACCTTTTACCTCTTCACTGTTTTTCCCTATCAGTGTCAACAACTTTTTTTTTTTTACCTTTTATAGGCTGCTGTCTTAGGACACTCTCTCCTTGTGAGTTAAGGAAAAACTTGATTTAGTCCCCAGGCTATTTTAAATATATATATAATGAAAGAAAATAAAGTTCTATATATTTTTCCCCAGTGGCAGATTGGCAGGATTCCCTTTCCACCTGTCCTCCAGCAAGGAAGATTCCTTATCTCAGCACTTTTGCTGCTGATAATCAACAGGAAATATCACCACAATTTTAATGGAGCCTGACAATAGYAGGACATCTGGTATTAAGCGAAGCTGTTAACCATATTCAAAATCTAAGTWTAGCATAACAGCAAGGAGTTATGTAAGATTCCTTGTCACTTTGGGTTGCAAGTATAGTAGAGCATTCACTTACCCARCCCTGGCACACAGGCCTGCGTGGGRTTTCTAAGRTTTACACTTGCTCTACATCGATCCCYACGCTGATTGACCTCTGACTATTCCCTCTCTCCAGCCCTCACCCTGTGCTGCCCAATTCCATCCACTGGGAAAGTGGTCCTGCTGCTGTTCTGGGTTATTTTGTGTGCTTCATGTCATACACACAATCACCTCTAAATCCACGGAATAGTCAGCAGAATTTTTCATGCTGTGTCTGCTGCAGCCCTGGGGAATGCTCCCTGCTTCCATCAGCTCAGCAACGCCATTGATATGGGACTGAAAATCGTGAGAGACCATCATCTGAAAATCATGAGAGACCATCATCTGAAAATCGTGAGAGACCATCATCTGAAAATCACGAGTGACCATCATCTGAAAATCACGAGTGACCATCATCTGAAAATCGTGAGAGACCATCATCTGAAAATCGTGAGAGACCATCATCTGAAAATCACGAGTGACCATCATCTGATGGCCAAGGAGAGCACAGGATCCTGTGACCAGCAGGAACCAGCCCAGGACAGCACAAAAAAAAAAAATATACCAAAATAGAGAGAACTGGGCTTAGCTGTGGGAATATGGACTAACATCATAAGGCAGCATTTTAAATTCTAGGGCTCTTAAGGTGCCTGTGTGTTTATAAAGCCAGAATAATTCTTTAACATGCCTACTATTAGTGGCTTTGTACCAGATTTGGAGAGTGCTGTGAATGGTTTGGGGGTATAGACTAATGGTATTAAAAGGACCAATGGGGCCAAATTCTTTTCTGGGCTATATTTGTGCACTGTTAATGACTTCTATAATTAAAGGCATAGTATAAGCCTGTCTCTTTAGAATTTAGGTACAAATCTGCCTTTTCTCACCCACGCAATTAGTTCTACTTAAGACTGTTAGGACAGAGAGGCAAATGGGCAATCTTGGAAATTAAGAGAACTGCACTAGAAATGAAGAGGCATAGAGAAGTAGACCTCAGATCCCATTATCTGAACTCATTTTATTAAGGGCATATTTGCACTGTATTTGCAATTCCCTCAGAATTGCCTACCCATTGCTGAGGAAAGKCTGCAGAGCAATTATGTTATCGCAGATGCTAATGCGACCTCRGGGAGGGAGGGAACCAGGAATCCTGCAGCTGTGGAGAGAAAAACTCAGATTTTAACAATGGCTAATGAAGGCTTGGCATGGCACCTTTGTTCTTCCTCCTTCCTTCTCACGGAAGCTCGCTCCACGTGGAGCTGGAAAGTCAGTGGGGCTATACATTTGCCTGCTGGTGAGCTATAATGCAGCAGCTGTTAGCAAATGAGTTGTTCCCTACATAGTTAAATTAGGTCTAATTTTTCTTTCCTCTGTCTGTGCCAGGTCTTTTTTTTTTTTTTTTTTTTTTTTTTTTTTTTTTTTTTTTTTTTTTTTTCTGTATCTCAATTGAGGTTGAGACAAATGGGACCTGAGGTATTTATGTGGCTTTCCCTCCCAAGGCTCTGAAAATTAAAAATGTGTTGTCACTGGCCCAAGCCCCATGAAAACCGGGAATTTCAATCGACATTTCTGCCCCATTTCACTGCAGAGAGTGGGATGTAATTATTACAAATGTCATGGTAACAAACTTGGTAGTTTTCACAGTGACAGTTGCCACTGCAGAAATAGCACAACACAGAACAAAAATTACCTGTCAAGCAACTCATTATGTTCATCCAAACCCTGCTTGTTCAATTCTCCACTGGGCTGCACCTGACACAACACTTCCAAATGCTCTCACAGATTTCCCGTGTGGATCTGTCTCAGGCCATAAAAATCCACCCACAGCCCACCTGGCAGCCAGCATCRGGGTCCCCGAGGTCGAGGGATTTTGGTGCCTCCACAGAAAACGTCTGACACCCAGTGCAAGCCCTTACTCTTAATACAGGGTCTGGAGAGAGTAAGAACCTTGCAGAGCTGGCACGGTTGAGTGGAGCACTGTGTGGAGGTGGCTGAGAGGAGACACATTGAATCCTGACATTCTCTGCTTCTGAASTGCCCTGGGTTGTGACCTGCTCTTCACAGCGTGGGAGATGTGACTGTTCTGCTAAAACCGCAGCCCACGAGTCAGTGTATTCACTCCTAAAGAAGGAAATTTGGGTTAAATTTGTCTGTTTCCTCTGATGTGGTGCTTTCCAGGCCCTGGGAAGTGCCTTGTTCCAAGATGGAGAACAGAAAAGCAGATGGGCAGGCAGGCACGCAAGACTTGGTCTCTGGTGTAGTTCAGTTATTGTGCAAAGGAGAATTTAGGATTTGTTAGACCAGAGATGCTGAGAAATTTAAAACATTTGAGTATTTCAAGACCATGGCGAGGTGACCTTGGACCATGGAGTATCACAGGGATGGCTGAGAGCATTCCCTTAACTAAAGTGGGACTCTGGTGCCTTTAGCCACTGGAAGGACATTGGCACTGAACCTGCCCGTGACAGAATGTGACTGGCACGAGGTGACCACCTGGGTGACACCGTGCTTTGCCACAGCTGCCGGGCAGCAGAGCCAGCCTGGCAGGAGGCAGCAACCCCCAGGGTTAACCTCACTTTGTTTGTCCTGATGCAGAAAGTGACACTTCTCTGCCTTTCGGAATTGAAGTTCATCAGATGATTCATTCTGTCCTGTTTTTACTTCAAAATAGCCCAATAAATACATTACTGARCAGGCCTTTTATCTGATGATGGGTAGGAATCTGATCAGATCACAAAATGCAAATATTGCCTACATCCAAATTGCCTACCCTCCCTGGAGGGAAGGGTCTGATGAACACAACCACCACGCTACTAAGCAATGCCTTTTTCCAGCCCATAACTCACAAGGGGGAGTCATATGTCTACTCTTTGGATCTTTTACAGTGAGTTGACTGAGTTTTAGTGCCTTATGGAAAGCAGTGCTGAATATTTGCTGTCTGTTGCAACCCACAAAATCAGGAGGGCGGAGGCAGCAAMAAAGTTAGCTAAGGTAACAGTTGTAAATTCACAAGGAAAATTGTCACTGAAAAAAAAAATAATTATGTCTTTCACTGGTTCTCTTAGGAAAAAAAAACAACACCTCTTTGAAGAAAAGAATTTCAAAGTGGGGAAAGGTTTGATTTTGAGCCAAACCTTCATTGATTTTGACTATTTCTTTATTTGAGTACAAGAAAACTAATCCAAGCAAAAATAAGAAAGGACCTCCACAAAAATTTCAACCATTTCCATCTCTTTTTTGACAAGGGAAATATATCAGATCAATGCAGCCATGAGGACACCCTGTTTCATCCACCAGCAAGAAATTCCCTCCTGCTTCCCAAAGTGATATGTGGCCTTGAAGTCAAKAATTTCTATGTGCAATAGATCAGCCTGGTCTAGGGTGCTGTAGTATAAATTTATACCATATGAGAATTTTGCTCAAGATATGATTCAAGAACCTAAGGATGAATAAAGTAACCCACAAAACCGCCATTGATTTCCCGAAGGGGTGCTTGCAATAGGAAATCAGCTGGCAGCATGCAGAATTAGGGCTTTAATTGCTCCTAAACCAAAATTATGTGGAACTACATTTTTAGCCTTTCAGAATGTGTTCYCTATTGGAGAAATTCTGGGATGGGTGCCTATAAATTGATGCAGCAGATCCTTTTGACCTGGGCTACCATTTAAGAACCAGATGTATTTCACTTTTTTTTTCCCCCTGATTAAATATTTTGCCAAAGCTGAACCTGAAAAAGAGCAAAACTCCACCCGCTCTCCAAAAAGAGCAGCAGAATTTTTTTTTAATGTTTCACAGTTTTAAAATAACGAATATGCTTTCATTTGCTTAACACTTTTATTAGGGTTTTTATGTACATCTGGAGGTGTGAGATTTTCCCTGTTTTCCACTTTTCATCTCCATCCCTCCTTTTTTTTTATTTAACTAAGAAGGGCTGAAAGGAGGAAATACCAAAAGCTGGAGATTCTTTTTTAGTCTACTATTTTGATCCTCTCTTCTCTCCAAAATAAAATTTCATAAATTAAAGAAAATGCCAGCAATAATAATAATWATTATTATAGAACTTGTTTCYCTWAAGTTACAATGAGCCATTTTGACTCTGTTTTGTCTGCCAGGCTAATAATATTGCAGCTRAAGAATGCATTTGGTTTTGAGCAGGCCTCTCAGAAGATGAAAAATAATTTTAATACATAGAAGAAACTATTGGCAGAGGAAAACAATCTTGGTATTTTTAACATGTCAAAAAAAAACCCCTATTTTCAGCCTTTGACCTTTCAGATCAGAAAATTCTGAGAAACAGTCAAAACTAGTTTGTTTTCAGCTTTCTCCATCATTTATACTCCATCTCTTCTCCACCCACAGGTTCACCCACTCCATTGCTAATTAAAACAGAACTCAATATCTTTGTCTTTCATGCCTGTCTTTGCAGTCAATAGGGTCCTTGTTCCCTTGAAGCTGGAGTGCTTCCCTGTATCCACMCAGAAGGGCAGAGGGAATTGTTATGCAATGTTGAACTGTTAAAGCAGGGGAAAACATGTTTTCCCAAGCTCCAGCAAAATGAGAAGGTGGAGATTAATGAGTCTGAGGGGGCTGAGGTTCTCTCCTCATGTGCTGCCAGCATGGGGCACGTGCTTAGAAAGGGGAGGTGGTCACAGACAGGTGTTCTTGACTTCAGAGTCCCCCGAAATTATAATTTTTTCTACAGATTTTAAATCCAAGTTGTTTGTTCAAGTGTCCCTGGACTAGGTTAATATGAGAAGAAAGTGTTAGGTTAGGGCAGGGGAGCTACACAAGCTCTTTGAAGCTGGAGAGAAGATAGAACCACTTTATTTCAGTGGTTAAYTTAAGGTCTTATCTCCACATACTTGGAGCTCTGTATTGGCTAAAGTCACYCTTCCCTGCAGGGCTTTGTCCTCTGAACTCTTCATGAAGTTTTGATGACCTAGCAGGGATAAAAGATTAAGAACAAAACCAGAGAACCAACATTTTTTTTTCCCAGATTCTTATGGATTTGATCTCAAAGAGAAGAATATTCAGAGCCACAATCCAACCGGCAGATCTGTGCTTCTCCCCCTGTCCTGAAGCCTTTTCTGGGACATTTAAGGCAGGCTCCCACCGTGCTGAGATTCAGAAGMACCTTTCCAAAGCTCAAAAGCCTCCCAGGAGGAAGATCCTTTGTYTTTCTCTCTTATGAAAGCCCTGTGGTGCATCTCTGCTTGCTTTCCAACAGACCCAGCTTCCAAAGCCTTCTCTCCAAGCACAGAGGGGMATTTTTTTCACCAAACTGTCCTCTTGTGTTTGGAAAAGCTTTGAGGAGAAGCCACTTGTGGAGCACATTCAGTAATAGGATGTGTCTGTGCTGCTTTGYAGTGCGTGTCCTATAAATGGCTTTGCTATGGCATTTAATCAATTGTTTCAGCTGTTTATTACCTTGTRTATCACAATGCAATGGAGATAGTTGCTTTGGTTAACTTTATTGGATCTGAAATAAATACACAGGATCCACTTAGAGTTCTCTTGGAAGGATATGCTTTGAATGCACTGAACCAAAGCAGGCAGGGAAGCTTGCTGCCCAACAGCAGAACAAATCTGTGTGCAAAATAAACAACGGGCTCCGTGCTTGGAATAATCTGTGCCTCTGCCCTGGAGTGCGTGGTGAGTTCTAAGACCTTGTCTTAGCAGAGGAAACGTTTCTGTCTTTGCTGTTCCTTCTTAGATGACTCCTGTAAATGCAGTGTTGGGGACCCTGGTTTCACCTACCACAGTGACAGCACGGGACAAACAAAAATGTGTGTCCCAGAGCTCTTGGAAAATGGCTGGAGAAATCTCAGCACCAAGGACTGGTGAGCTCCAGCTTCAGCAGCCTCACAGGAGGCAGAAAGCAGAGGAATCTAGAAGGCCATATATCTCCTTGATTTCATTGATTCATTCTCAATTTGGTTTGCTCATATTTAACAGACACACATATGGCCTGGGGATAGCTAACAATGAAATGGAGATGCAGCTAACACATTTCCAGGGGAAGGGGTTGGAAAATGCAAAAGGCACAGGTCATTCCTGGATGTAAAACTTGCTGAGAACTCAGTTTGCCTCCTAAAGAGTCTCAGCTGGCTGCTTACTCTCATGGGTTGACAGACAGGCATTGGAAAARGCTTTTTTTTTTTTTCCCAGAGAAAACCAAATTAATTAGAGGTCAGGGTTCCTGACATCCCTGCAAGTCTGGCTCCAGCTCTAACCAAGACCTGATTTCCTGCAGGCAAATGTAAAACATCAAGATTGACAGCTCTTCAGACAGAGATGTGGCACAGCCTGCAGGAACWCAGGAGTCCAGCAGTGCACCCAGTCCTTGCTGAAGGCTCTGTGGAGCTGCACATCAGAGGTATAGAAGAGATTCTGCCTTCTCATGTGTTTTGATCTGGAGCCAAAATGCTCCGTTGTCCATATTTTTCCTTCCCAGCCAATTGTTGTCCACAGCCCTCAGGCAGAATCTCTCCTCAGCTGTTCCCTGGCACGGTGTTGATCTCCACCATGGCCCCACCCCTGTGTCACACACATTTCTGAGGTAACAGCTGCAAGGTGTGGACAGTCACACAAAGTGGAATGTGCAGAGAAAGGGGTGCCTTCATGGCAGGGTTATAGAGATAAAAGCGTCCTCCTGGAGGCTCGAGGGTGGCTCATGACCTCATACATTGACAGTTTGTTCTCTGAATAAAAAAAAAACCACTCTAAAATCATGCACTGGGATGCACCTGCTCTGTTTCAAGAAGCCAGAGCCAAGCATCCTCCAGAGTGATCACTAGGCTTCCACTAACCCTCAAGGAAAACGCTCCTACGTGCCCAAATCCATCCTGCCAGCTTTAGGTTCGCAGCAGTGGCTATGTAGGTGAAGTGAAAGCCCGGAGAAATTTTGTGAATTAATCTGTTCCAGGCAGTGAGCAGCAGACATGGGCTGCTCTCCCCTGCTGCTCTCCGAGCCTCTGAGGGCAGCACAGCAGGAAGAGTCGCTCTGCTCCSACTGCCCAGGCTCTCCCCAGCAGCTCTGCAGAGAGCTCCTGTCATACTTAGTGGAGCATCTAATGCTTCCCAGCCATCCAGCGAGGCATTGGAGACAGGAATTCAGAGATGCCTCAAACTCTGGGGAACGCTAGTCAGCAAGCTGCTGTCCAACAAGCGGCAGTAATCTGAAATAAATCACACAAGCCCGGCTTTTTCCAGCAGAGGCTGATTATTCCAAAGGAAGGACACATCCAGTCAATGAGGCGTGGTGCTGCTAAACGGTTGGCTCAACATGGGTGTGAGTAAATGCAGTAAAACAAGTCCTGTTTCCCCCCAGAGTGAAGGCTCAGACCAGTTCTTGAGAGGTGAGAGMGCAGGCTCTGTGAGCAGAGGCAGGAAAATTGATTTCCTTTTCACTGTTTAAATTCGAGAAGATGGCCTGTGCCTGATCCACTCTTGCATCACTTGGGTCATGGGTTTTAGTGGCAGCCAGGGACTTCTCTGACTCAAARTCCTATGGGATCCCAACTTGTTTTCCCAGAACAAAAGTTTCTCCTTCCATGCTGCTTTCATCCAAAACTCAGGGCAGGGAAGTTGCAGCCCTGCAAGGATGCAGAACCAAGATTATCCAGCAAAGCATTGCATCTTCTTCAGGCTCCTGCTGCAAAGAACTCTCCCTGAAGAAAGGGATTCTGATGGGGTTTTAGCACTCACCATGCCCAGGTCAAATAATTGCATGATCCTATTCTTGTACATCCCCCTCCTGTGAGAACAGGCTGGACACTCCTGGTAAAAGTGAGGATCTGATGAGAAAAGAATATTTCCAGCTCTCCCCAGTTTGCCTCCTTGAGAAGCATTTGTCAGGCTGATTGCCCTGGCCATCCATCTCCAGCCTGTCGTTAATCAGTCAATGCAGCACACGTCCAAAAACTGCAGGGCACAAGGGCAGCAGGAAAACTGGATTTTAATTTTTCATGTTTATCRTGTTCATCGTTCTCCACAGCAGCACAATGATTTCTCTCTGTTCATAAAAGACAATTGGGAAAATTAGTTGGTTTCAGTTTAACAAGGTAATGATCCAATTTAGTGGAGATCAAAGCAAGCAGTGTGGCAAATGCAGGATGGTGAAATTAAGTTACTTTATTAATGCACAATGCACTTGCACCGGAATGATTGACTATCCATTAGGTTTACTGAGCTGCAATTAGCAATTATCAGCAATAACCTCCTCTGTGTGGGCAAGTAGAGGTCTGGATCATGTTCCTACTTCCAGAAAACAAATGTTTCCACCTTGCAAAATCCCAGTTGATGTAGGAGTGCAATGTAGTGGCCAGTTACAGAAAGAGTAGGTAGTTCTTCACCTGTGACTTCTTTTTCTGACTGATGCATCATAATCCAATGAAAAATTATGTATGTGCTAACGATTTCACTGTTATGCTGATGGGTAACTTGATGACTGGCAGCAGTCAAAAATTCGAAGAAAATCAGAAATAAATTCATTTCTCTCATCCAACTTGGTGATTTGTCTACCAGCCAACAACCCCCCTCATAATCCATTACTGGCAAAAATCAGTGGTAGCCATTCTGTAAACAAAGTGATCAACAGAGGAGGTGGAATCTTTTTCAAGATTTAACTAAAATCTGACAGTGTGAGAAAGATTTAGGTTCACATTAGTGCCTTATCTGTGCACATTTCTTGTTATCTTCTGAGACAATTCTGTGATCATTAAATTCTCTAATGACAATTATGTCACATTATTCATTATTTCTCCTCCTTTGATCTTTCTAAATGTTGGAGAATGGGATCTTTATTTRTGTAGCGTTCATCTGTTCCTGTTCCTTGTTCCTCAGGCTGATAAACCTACAGTCATCTCAAACATGCCAAAGTATTTTTGTTCCAGCATGGGCTCCATGGATTTTATCCTGCACAGTGGTTGTGTAYGCATATGCCTGTTCATTTCTGTGCCTGTTCTCCCTTAATGACTTTTGATCTTGCTGTCCAAATTAAAGYAAATTTGACAGCCAGGAAAATTCTTAAATATACCAAGTTCTTACAAGTCTTTTCAAAGTAAGTTGTCAGAAAGAGTAAAGAGAAGCTATTAGCAGAGAGAAGCTGCCTTTTCAACTCCTACCAGACATCAAACAATCTACAAGAAACAACAATGTAAGAAAAAAGTTTAATTTGTCATTTACATCTTGTTAGACATCAGAGAACCTAGAAGACACATGGCCATAACAAACCAGGCTTCCTGCATTGCCTCAGTGAGGTTTTGTAGCTCTTATAATCCACCCTCAAATATCTCTATTTTAGTATAGTATGCACGGAGCTACAGCAAAAAATTTGCCTCATTGGGGAAATATTTGCATTTCTTTGTTTGAATTTGCCATATTATTTTTCACATTTTAAGTTATACCTTTCCACATGTGCAGACATGCATGTGAATTCACATATCAGTCCTTCCAGACAAATAGATATGTTCCTTCTGTATGAAATTAGGAGCTAGTATAAGAATTTATGTCATCTGCCAGTAGATATCTTGCACATTGCTTTTGGAAGARGCATCTGGTAAAATTTAAAAATATTAGTTTTGCTACTAAATCCTAAACTACAAAAAATCCTTGCCAAGTAGAGAGCCTTACAATTTGTGTAACTTGATTTTACATGCTTGATGGCCATATTGTTCAGTGTTYAGTATTTATTGAGCTGCATTTGACATCAGGAGTTCTATTTACATTTCAGTCAAACAGTTTGAAAGTTGCTAAATTGGCCATGTGTCTCCAAAATGTGCTTGGCTTTTCCCCACACACACCTATCCATCTTTGTGACTCTGTTATCAGCACGATTATTGGTTTTATCTGCGCTGAGGAGCTGTCAGAAGCACAGTCCTGGTGCACAATCTATTTACTCTGCCAAGATAAAATGACTGATGTCCCYATGCATGGGGACTGGGTATTTCCTCTGAGCTGTGTAATTTGGGGAAGATTGGAGCTGCTGTCTCATGTCAGAGCTCCTTCTCTSCAGTGCTTCATTGCTTTCTTCCCAAAGTCACCGGGGAAGGTCTCTGCACCACCTTCCTTGGGAACTCTGTCCTGATCAGCAGGACATGATTTATATGTAGGACACTAATGACAGCAGTGAAACTAAAATAAATACCTCTACAGGGAGTGGGGTTGTAGTCAGGCCATAAAAGTCTATATCACGGAAAATGGAAAATATTTTGAAATTTCCATTTACAAAAACATGCATGCCATATCCTTAAAGCACACAGGAGTAAACACTTGACAAATAGTACTTAAAATAATAGTAGAGATTCATGGGGTGTTTGGGTGGTGGAAGAATATCAAATCCAGAAAGCAGTTTTGACAATTTAGGCAAAACTGTTCTCTCCAAGCAGGCAACCTGCAAGATGTGAGGGGATGATGAAGAACTCTGTTTACAATCAACAAYGCCAGTCCTAAAAGACATGTTGAAATTTGCAGCATAATAGATGATGACAGAAGAAAAAAGGCTTCAGCAGACCCTTTCTGCCTGCTTATCCTAGCACCTGAGATGAGCAGGACTCGATTTCCCCCTGGGGATCCCATAGGACAGATGACATTCCTGGCACTGAGGCCATGGCTGAACATCWCTCCCGAGGGGCTCCCACTCTCAGAGCAGGTAGAGCCACAAATCTTCCATGGAAATACACAATTTCCTCTCTGACCTAAGGGTTAGGGTGGCAGGGGGTGGTTTAAGCACGTTCCAGCAGAACAGGACATTGCCCTTGACATGATAATAAAGAGCATTCGTAGTTGGCTCTCAATTTGCTTCTCATTTTATTCTACACTCAAGGGCAGTTAAAAGGGATTCACTTATCTCACTAAAATTTCTCTAATAAGCCATGCCAGAAAACGAAAAAATTCTTTGTGAATCATATTCTATCAAATCCATTATCATCTTTTGAAAAGACAACAGTCCTCCTCCTCTCTGGAGRGATGACATTTCAGCTCCAGGTGAGGCAATTACAGAGCTGATTGCAGGGGATGGAAACTKCTGTACCAACTCCCTGATTAAGAACTTGATTTGTATTTATTTATGTTTGATATGTGTTTCATTTAGCTTTTCCATAACTAAATGGAATTGGCATTACATTAGGAGGTTTCAAATGAATAAACTCTCTTTTTTTTGTTGTCTTGGGTTAATGGCAAATATCAGAACCTTTCATTTTTCGATTGGGAAGAGTGTGATTTTTAGTGCTGCTTCATATGAAAATCACTGTATTCATTCTCAGGCATGGAGAGATTTTGGATCCAGAAAATGTATATGTTGAAAGGAACACACAGGAAGCTTTCCAGCACTTCTAAAGTCTTTGGTATTTTTCCATTCACAGTGTTGTACCACTGTTACATCCATCTATTACTCATTCCTTGTGTTGTCCTTGCAATCGCTTTGTTAGCTAAGCTTCTTCCCCAGAAACTGCCAAGATCTTGAGGCCGAGTTTAAATGTCTCTTCTCTAATGCCAACTTTTAAAAATCTATTTTAAAAAATAAAGAAGTAACCCTGAGTGAATGGTTACCTGGTTAAGGTGCTGGGCCCATTAAAACTCCCCTATCTGAACACGCATCTGAATTTTGCTCCAGATTCTTGCACCTTGAATCTGTATTTTCAATTTTTCTCACCCTGGGCACCACAGGGACACCACAGGGATATTGAGCATTTGTTTCTACACGTCCTCCTGTGGGATGAGCATCCAAAGAGGTCATTTTTTCCCTCTGCCCTTGTTGCATTTCCATGTATATCTTAAATTCCTTATCAGACAGGCTGGGAACATGAGTAACTCCATCCATTTCACCCTAACAAACTCAAAATATTACCTCAAATGTATAATATGTGTCTTGATTTGCCAAATCTTCGTATTTTGTGGGGAAAACAGGACTGTTGAGGGTACCTCRTGAGGGTGGAAGCTGCCTCCAGATTTGGCCATCAGCAGTGCTGCAGAGCCAGAGGAGGGTGCAGGAAACCTGCAGGATCACAGTGATGCCTCGTGAAGATCCTCATCCTAATCCAGGCTGGCCAAAAAGACACCACAGATGCTGTGCAGAGTCCTCACACCACAAACAGACCGGTATGATGAGCATCATGATGCCCACCAGCTATTTCCATGGCTTTGGCTGGAAATCACCTCACGTGATTGAGGGAGTTAATTAATTAGCATTCCTCTATCTATACATTGGGATTTGAGGTCTCTGCACCTAAAGGGTAATTGTTTGTTTGTTTATTTGTTCATCCACTAACATTTGTAGTGAGCTGCTCACAAAAGCACCAGGATGGATGCAGCACGAACACCTGACATAAAAGTGTTCACCAGGAAGGGTAGAGCTCAAAACGTGCTGATCTACCCTGTAATTAACAGCRCTAATTAGTGGGGCTTCAGGCTGGCCCTGACTGAGCTTTTTGTCAACAAATACAAGGCCACCTTAGCTCCTTATCTAGGGCTGAGAGAGGTACAAAATGCACACAGAAAATGACATTTTATAGGAAAAACGTACATAGCAAAGATATTACTTCCATTTTTCATGATCACAGATGCCTCAACACTGTTAACTCCAAAGAGCCATCCTGGTTTTGAAGCTGTGTCTTCCTGCTGTCACTGCTCCTTCTCCATCAGTKCTTTGGGACGACTTCCCCTCGATGCTTTCATCTTCACCAATTCAAACTGTTTCTGTTTTTGTCCCTCATCCCTTTTTCTGACTTTTACAGATCTTTAGCAATRTTTCTGTCATCTCTAAAGTTTGATTGGCTTCCAAGGCAACACCATCTGCCTATTTAACTAATATGCTTCTCCTGCCTTCTTCCTGATCACTAAAGGTGATGTTAAATAAGAACAATCTTAAGACAGATCCCTCTGCTGTATTTTTTAGCTACAATCTGACAGTTTGATGCCTCCATTGTTTACCATCACTCAGCCAATTTTCTGGCCAGCTATGGTGCTCATATCCAGTTCTGCTGAAATGATTTTCTTCAGGCCAATTTATATTTAGTACAGCAGAAAATTAATCCTGTGGTAAGATAGTTGTGATGAATTGTTCTCCACTCATGCTTGTCCTCTCCACTGAAAATGGAACAAATTCTATATCCCACCTTGACTCCATAAAAATTTGTTAGATTAATATAAATGTCTRTTTCTCTCCTACTTGTCTAAGATACTCCATGGCCATTTTCTTTCTGATTAACTTGGAGAATTCAGTAGTGCAAAATGCTATTACAGTAACAGGCAYTCTCCTTTGAATGAATTCTTACCATGTTTTATATTAGCAGAGATTTATTTGTAAATGGTTGATGGAGGGTTAATAAACAGTCATATGTATTAAAAGCATATATAATGATTATTCCAAAATTGTTACACCACCAGCAGACATTACCTAGGTTTGAAAGCAATTCATTGACTTAGATAACAATCTGTGTGTTTAATTGAAACATTCATTATTCACTTAATAATCTTTTATGAACCGTTAAGAAAATAAATGGAATGTGAAGTGTGACAGCAACTTCCTCAATGAGGTTTACACAAACAGGACAAAAAAACCCCAGGTCTTATCTCTGCCTCAGGTTGTACATAAAGACAGCACCAATTTATTGTTATCTGTACTCTCAGCTGAGCATGTGGACCCAGCATTTGGATGGTTTCTATGCCCAGCTAGGGAGGAAAGTGAATTTTTCTYAGCAAGTCTTGGGGCTGGAAGGGTCTGATGAGGAATCTGGACTCATCATGCTGTGGAATAGAAACAAAGTGGGGGAAAAAAACCTCAAGAGAAACCCCCTCTAACACTTCCTATCTTGCTTTTCAGCCTATTTGAACCAGARCTGTCCCAGCAGTCACATCTAAGGAAAGAAGACTCAGACATTCTCTTAGGAAAAGTGTGATTTCAAGTAGCCTTTGTCCTCTTCACGTCAGCTGGTAGAAAGGACATTGAACCACTCGCTCCAACAAAAGATAAAAGAAGAAAAATTCACAATKCCTTTTTGGTTTGAGCAGATTGTGGTTACTGCATTGCCATCACTCTTCCAAGCACATTTTTCCCTGGAGTGTTTTCTTTTCAGAGCTCTCCATGSCATTTGTCATTATACTAATATGCTTTTTATATTTACTTTGCTCTTGCAAAGTGTCACGTGCAAACGCAAGAAATTTGTCAGTGTCAGTAA
>NW_026623714.1:443541-446121 GCF_030028575.1 Malurus melanocephalus | reverse complement strand
CCACTCCTGCTGGGAAGATGGCATCACAGCCAGCAGGGCCAGTTGGCTGAAGAGGGGGATAATCATGGAATCCAGCTCCTCCACAAAGGCTTCAAGCTTCACAGGTTATCTGAGCTGCACATCTCTAACCTGAGTGAGTCTGCATTGGACATGAGTGGGCAGAGGTGCACCTGGAAATTCAGCACCTCACACAATAATACAGATCCTKCTTTGTCTCTGCAGGATATGCAGGTTCTGTTATCTCCAAAGACTAGGTTTGACTTTTTAGGGCTATAGAAGACCAGTGGCTGAAAGTCCATTTGTGGATTGATGGATGGAACAGGTTGTTTTTTTTTTTTCCTCTGCTGAAGTCTCCTATTCCAGCAAAAATTGTTGCTATATACTCTTAAATATGTATAATGGTTTTATAATGTCAATATATTGTAACAAATAGGATGATTTTGCAGTTTACACTATTACATTCATTTTGATTTCCATTATTCCAGTGCCCAAAGTCATCTATTTATTAATCTGTAATATGGTGAGTGTCTTCTAAAATGAAGATGATTTCTCAACTTTGTGCTATTAGCAAATTAAATTCRCACAGTGAAACTTTTTTTGTTTGCAGATATTAATGAAAATATTAAATAATATTAGCCCTAAGGATGATCTGCAGTTTTGCTGATGGCATAAAATTACTCAGGGCAGTAAAAACTAAAACWGATCATAAAGTTCTGAGGGAGGAAGAAACTGGCAGATTAAATTCAATGTTGATAAATGCAAAGCAATGCACATGGGGAAAACAACACTAAATACACATATGCAATGATAATCTCTAAATTAGCCATTATCATTCTGCAAAGAGATCATAGAGTCGCTGCAGATTTCTCAACAAAAACATCTGTTCAGTGCCCTGCAGCAGGCTGCAAAGCTAAACAGAATGTAAGGTACAAAAGCAACCAAGAGCAGCAGGAAAAGCAGCTCCRTGCCACCAAATGAGCCCCAAATTTGCCCACATTTGAATATTGCATGAACTGCCCCAACATGGAATAGGCAAAACCCAGTCAAGATACAGAGAAGGACAAGAGAGTCAAAGGCATGAGATGGTTTCTGCACTCGTAGAGATTAAATATAAAACAAATCTGACTCTGAGAAGAGGTGACTGGATGAGGAGGTGACAGAACCATAGAAAAGAGTGGCTGGCAGGAAAAGGTGAATAAGGAATGATTGTTCTCTTAACCCTGTGAGAGGAACTTGGGATCATCAAATGAAATCACGAGGCAGAACCTCTGTAGCAGACAAGGACAGAGTAGATTCTCTCGACTATCTTACCCAAATTGCCAAAATTCATGCACACATAAGCAGTACCATGACAGCATTTCCCAGTTTACCTCAGATAAATAGAATTCATCAGATGGGTGAGTGCTCTGTTTTGCAAGTATAACTTCCTTGGACTAACATCAGTGTTACCTTACACAACTCGGTGATATTTTGTTTTTTTATTTTTCAAAGGGGGATTATTCCACATAGCTTTTACTGGTAAGAATTTGATTTTAAATGGACTGCATTCTTTCATACTCCCTTTCATTCTTTCATACTCCCTCTATTCTTTATACTTGGAATATTGCCAKCAAACTCCCAGTGAATGGCTGCCAATCTGGTCTGTGACTTTGGTACAGCACCCATGAAATCAGTGGGGCACAAATGGGTATTAGCAGGAGATCTGCTGATCATCAGATCACTTATCACTTTCCATGGCACTTGCTGAAACCCTGATCCTTTTCATTGTCCTACATGGAAGAGAAAAATAAAGTCTGGTAAGGCCAGCCTGGAAGGAGTACTAGCCTGGGATATTTAATTTTTGAAATTAGAGGGTTTTTTCCCCATTGTCAGAAGCAATTGATCCTCCCAGATTACCTCAGGGATACCTTTAATCAGATTAAGACAACATCTACACAGGCAGAGTGTGGGGGCAGTGGKGATCAGAACATCTTGTGTGGGTCCCACTCCACAGGTGAACTCTGAAGATTTGCTAGACACGTACTGCATCAAAAAGAATAAAATCTGCCCAGCTGTCAAGAGGCCTCTGGTCATTCCCAGAGAGAAGCAAAACAGGCACATTTCCCAGTTTGTCTGTCAAATGGAAAAATGTGTCYGTGCCCTGAACCCTCAGAGGAATCATAAATGGAAATATTGCCTAAGTACTGCTTTGTTTGAGCAGAGGCCAGAGAAATAAAAGCATTCACAGTTAATTCCCAACTCACTTGAAGCCACATATCCCCTTTTTCGGGGAAAAAGAGTTAAGAAAGTTTTACTAAAACTCCCTCAGTTTGTCAGAAATTCTGGCATGGTAGCTGTGTATCTTACTTAAAAGGTCAATGAGAATCTCATGAATAAAACCTAAGTCTATAATGAAAGCACAGTATTTAAAATTTCCCTGGATTTCCTTGCTCGAAACTGATTAAGAACAGACCTGCTGCTATCCTGTAAAATGCTTCTAAATGAGTCATCCGTTCATCAGCACAGCCCCAAAAGTTCAGATGCAATTGCTTCAGAAAGAACATTTTCAAAACCATGGCATATCAGTTGGAAGATGCTGAT
>NW_026623714.1:422363-443352 GCF_030028575.1 Malurus melanocephalus | reverse complement strand
GGCACTGCCAGTGGGATTAATAGACTTCTACTAGATTTCATTATTTGCTTGAGGAACTGGTCTAAATTATATCATTTGAAAGCACTTTTTAGCATGAATTGAAAGAGAAAGGATTTACCAGAGTATAAATCTCTTCTAGATATCTCTGAAGGACAAAATTAAAGGTCAGTTTTATTGTCTATAGAAGCCAATCAGGAAACTTGAAAATGTTAAATTTTCTCCAGATRATAACTAAGAAAAGACTGAGGATTTGCATCCACATTAAGCAAAATCTTTCTTTTACTAATACAAGGCAATTTGTTCAGCTGCTCCTGGGCATGGCTGAGAATGGGACTGATGGTTCATTGCAACAGATTTTTGATTTGAGGGACCAAGTGGAAGCTCCTAAGGGAAAACTTTTTGAGACAACATGTGTGAGAAGATTTTCATGGTCCCTGTTCTTGGCTTATTCTCCCTGCTCSTGCCACTTTGGGTACAATCAGAGGGGTTTGTTTTTCCTTTCTCAGAGGTGGCTGCAGACAGCATCAGGCACATTTGGGGAAAGGCAGGGAAAGGGGCACAAAGCAGGAGGGTGCAGGAAGAAGGAATTGGGGGCAGCAAAGAGAAGAGCAATTATCTACAAAGAAAGAACAGCTTTATAAAAAGCATGAAGAGACACAAAAAGGAATGCACAGGACATTCCAGGGGCAGATGCTGCACAGGATAACCCATAGTGTCACAACCAGCAGCAAAGTTACAGCAGTGGAAAGATTTGGGGTTATCCCCATACCTGGATRAGGAAAAGAATCTGCTGAGTCCAAAACGGTTGTATCAGGATAAGAAAGACTTTTTGGTATGCAAGAATCTCAGGCAGATTGGAATGAGGGTAACGTGTCTTACTAAAATGGAAGATTTGCAGAGGAATAAACAAATGCGCACTTTCTTCATGTTTAAAAATTTGATTTTTTCATTCTCAAAATTAAAGCAACGAAGTAAACAAACAAACAAACCCCTGCCAAAATCCCATCTGGCTTCTCTGCCTTCCTTGAARCTCTGAGATACGTACTGGCTGCATCAGAATGTAGATACAGGGCCTTCTTTTTAATMAGCATCACAGTCACCTGACACTGCTTTAATGTCTCAGGAGCTGGTTCCCCTTTTTTCAGAAGAGCTATCTCCAGCCTGCAGCTCACATTCCACAGCAGGAGAGCAGCCTGTGAAAAATTCACCCTGGGACACCTCAAGCTGTACTAGAACTGAGAGAAAGCCGTTTCAAAGGCAAATTCCTTCTATGATTTTTGGGTTTGTTTTTAGTTATAGCCTGTGTTTTTATTCTCCAGTTTAGAAAACCAGTTCAACCAGTTTAAGTTAAGCAGTTTGGATAAAAGTGGGCCTTATAGAAGCTGATGGTGAGTTGTGAGGGGTGTGAACACTTGTTTCTCTTCCTGCAGAGGTGTCAGGAGGGTGGGAAATGGGGGCCTCAGGGACAGAAAAGCACCCAACATCAGAGCCTGGGGCAGCTGAGAGCAGTGGGACTGCCCTCAAGGACACCAACAGGGCACTGAAGGACCTTACAGGGTGGGAGGTGGGGACAGCAACCTCCTCCAGGGCTGTTAAGGCACCAAGGATGGCTGTGAGCAGGACTGAGACCCAGATYTGTGAATATTCATCGATGGAGGGGTTGGAAACCTTTGCTGACTGTCCCTGTAGCTCTGGGAGGTTCAGGACRTCATCAGTACTTGAGCAACACAAGTAACATATCCCACAGGTCTGTCTGAAGGGCAACAATCTAAAGACCTTCTGAACCCCTTCTAAATGGCAGCTGCCGCAGAGCAAGATTTTGAATTACCCCCAGAGACAAACCAGGACCTTCCTGCTCAAACCTGCATTTAGGAGAAATTCACAGCCCCAGAGCAACCAGTGGGAAACACACATGTAAGGAACACACTGCCTGCTGAAGAGCTTTCAGATTCCCCACTAGCAAGAGATAATTCTGTAAAGCATTGTTAAGCTTTTATTTTTTCATTTAATGTTTTCAGATGGTAACAAATCCTGCAGATTTGGTCCTCTCTGTGATACAAGATGATTAGAATATTTTCTATCACAGAGTTTTCAGTTTTTCCTTCTCTCACAGTTTTTATTCCCTATGTGATAATGTGGTAGCATGTTATAGTACCACTTGACTTGTCAGGAATATGTTTTTTTATTTTTGCTTTTTATTCATGTCTTACAAACACTTACTCTAATTCTCCTGGAACAATCTGTGTTTCAATTATTAAAAGTAACATTTAATGAAATGATTTGAAATGCTGGGTTGGTCGTTGGAGAAGACTTCAGCCTTGTGATTTTTCGTTCCTTGAGCAGTGACACTGAAATCAATGTTTCAGCTGAGTCACCAACCTGTCTCTGTGAACACTAGTATAAATATTTATCTATCTATCTATCTATCTATCTATCTATCTATCTATCTATCTATCTATCTATCTATCTATCTATCTATCTATTTATCTATCTCTCTACAAACCCCTATGTGTATATACTACTGCTGAAATAAGTTTCTTTGATCATGATTTTTTATAATTCCCACCAGTTAATGGAGTTCACCTTCCTTTCCTAGCAATAGATTAACTTCTTGAGATGCCTAGATAAAACAATTTGAACTTCCTTGTCCTTATAAAAATCTCTTCATTCTAAGGGCAAACACAGACAGCAGCTCAGTTCATTCAATAATTCACCTGCTAATAAATCAGACCCACTTCTTCTTCATCCTATAATAATCATGACAAATTCCCAAAAACATTTTATCTTTTTTTCTTTTCACTCCACTATGTTCAAGCCCATTTGTGGCCTCTCTCTTTKTTTCACTTGGTTCCTTTCAAAGCTGGCTGCTYSTCCCTAAAGAGCAGTCTGGTATCCYCRAGGGTGACAGGGTTGGAAATGGAAACCTGGCTCGTGTTCCTCATCTCCATCCTCGATGTAAAGCCTCTCCCTTCTTGCACAGCTTGGCTGTGCAGTCTGGAGGCAGGACCTTGATGCTCAGCAGAACTGAACAAAGCTGAAGCAGTTCCCACTCCCAGTACATCTCATATTCTCTAAATCCATCTGGAGCCTTTGGACTGTCTTAGCAACGTTGGATCGAAATTTAGAAATAATTTCACTTGACAAACATAGAAATAMAAAGTGTTGAATTTCGCTGTTGTTCGATAAGAACATTCAGAAATTTCATTTCCAAGAATGTTTCAGACTGAAGAGCAATGTCATGACTCCTAAAAGAGGGTTTTCAATACCTGAAGTTATATAGTTTATTTTGCTTCAAACCCAGGAAAACATCCCTATGATTTGCCCCCAGTTCAATTATCTATCAAAATAGGCATAATCTACAAAAAAAAAAAAACCACAAAAAACCCAAACCAAATTGGTCCCATTTTTTTGTTTGTTTTGAATTTTAACTTTTTTTCATCCAGCAAAGCACAAAAATTAAATATCTGCCAGGCTTTTAAGACAAATGTTCTCAAATTCAGTGTTGCCAGCCTTGGGGTGATTCCTACTCAGTGTATTAAATATCATAAAACTTCCCTTTCTTGAAGATGCAGTCARTTAAGAATCTCATCTTGTTCCTTCAAAGGTCTTTTTCAAGCTCTCCCAGTCTCATGGGAAAGCCTGGAAGCATGGCCTAAGTACATTGGTTTAGTAACTAAAGGCAAACTAAAAAATCCCAAATGGATTTTACTTCTAACAACAGCTTTGAAAAAAGCGAGTGGATCTCAGGGCCTATAAAAATCTTTCCCAACTTCATATTTGCTCTGATTCTCCAAAATTCTCACTTCAGATTATAGTCTGAGAGTATTTTGGAATCAGTTTCAGAGAATTTTTAGAGATCATTATTGATATTGCAGCCCCCACAGATTTTTTTTCCTGGTGAACTCAGGAATGGGAACAGTAATTATTCCCTTTTGTCTCCATCAAGGCTGAGCTTGGGTTGCGGGCAAACTGTTGACACCAGTAAAGCAAAGCTAAAAATAAGAAAATAAATACACCTTTGAAAATCCCTACAGCCTAGGTCAAGAGTTGAAGACATCAAATGAAATCAGACCTAAAGACAATCAAAGAGAAAATAGGTGAAGGTTAAAGAACAMGCTAAAATGGATTCATCAGTCAAGAGGTTAAAACTAAATAAATAAAGCTGTTTGCAAGTTGTCCAAAACCACAAATCCTAGCACGTATCCTTTCCGTGGTTGCTGACGGGGTGAAGACCTTGACTTTGTAATTTTACACCTGGCTGCCTGAGCAGGAATAGCTGTGAGAATGTCCCTGTTGTGGCTCAAATTCTGGGGTGGGGTCTGGAGGCTCCTGAGCCCTCTCTGCCGCACCACGGGATGCCTTTGCTTTTTAATTTCTCTCCACTCTGCTGGTCTGTGTGATACCAAAGTCAGTTTGGGCAATAAATGGTTTTGATTGAGCAAAAATCAAAGGGAAGGCCTGGCAAAGAGCTGGAACCAGTGGTCCATGACTCCTGAGAGCCCAATTACAGCTTTTTCCTCCTCCACAAGGATTCAGGCAGCTCTCAGATCCACAGGTGACCTCTAAGATCCCTCCTCCACCAAAGGCATTTAAAGGGAGGGCAAATGAAGATCAGAGCTTGCCACCATATGCTTAATGTGCAGGTTAATTGCTTCACTACTATTGTATTTAATTGTTCMCAGTGAAGCCTTTCTAATTGCTTTTCTTTTTACCCAATTGAGTAATAATAAGAATATTAATAATAAATATGCCAAGAGTTTTAAGCAGAAAAATGATAAAAGCCATTTCCCATGCAAGCAGGTGGAGGAAAGGGGCTACTGGGATGAGAAATGCCTCTTTGCTGTGTGAAATAGAGGAGGAATAATAGCAGCTGGCACAGGTAGGCTGACACAGCTACTGCCTTGTGTGAGCCACTGCTGGGAGGTGAACTAATGACCAGCTGCCTCATTTCCCCAGTACAAACTGGAATCAAGCATTYGCAAAGTTGTGTGCTGGTAGTATACACATTTCAATATAGCCACATGAATATTCATGAGTGAAAACCGCTCTACTTCTTAATAGCAGCTTATAGCCAAATGCCAAGATTCTTATCCAGAAAAATCTCTCATTTAGCTGGGTGGGAGATGTGCCCAAGCTCAGGCGTTCGGGAGCTCATTTTAAATGCATGCCACGCAAAACGTTTTCCTGTTCTCCTTCACCCCCAGCACTAGATTAGCACGTAGAAATACCAAAACTCASTAGTGGCAACTGTATTTTTAACACCTTGGRGARCTGCAAATACTCAGTTTYCTCTAGAGAAATCYTCTCCTGTACCAGGCAGCYTCTCCAGCAGYTTGGTGTCTCATGGCCACACAACAGGCTGGAACGCCTCAAGGGGTTGGTGGATGGGAAAGTTGCAGAGTACTGGGGTTTGTACATTCACTGAGTCACCCAGCTTGCTGGTTCACAAATTATTTTGTGACATTTCCACATGGAAAATGTTACTGGGAACGGGGGGTTTTGGGGTGGTCCCGAAGCAGCGTTTGTGAGCGAGCAGCCCCGCTCGGCTCAGCGCTGTCCTTTGTCAGGCAGGGAGAAAGCGAGCCCCTCTTAACCAGCCCCAAGTCAATGAGGGGCACTGCCACCCTGTCACTTGGTGATTAATGACTGCATCTGCAGGCAGGGCTGCCAGCAGGCTCGTGGGCATCATCCACGACGCTYGAGCAGCCATGGATTGAAGGGGAAYGTGCRCGGYAKGRCGCGGGCTMAGGGGGGCGGGGGGCCTTGCCCCAATAAATCAGCATCTGCCACCCAGCAGCTGCAAAGMCAACAAAGATCCCTCAGAAGGGAACAAGAGAAAGCCCTCAAGGCTCTGGAGGAAACTGTGGTATTATTCATCTTCTTCCCAGTGCACGCATTCAATCTCTTCCCACCCAAATGTTCCCSACATAATGATTTCCATGGGTGCATCTAAAGCCACTGGTGCTGGAAATTCATAAGAGAAACACTCCAGGAATCTCAGTGTTTCCATGGGCTCTGAGAAATCAGGCTTTGGGAAGAACTTTAAGTACCACAACAGTTGGGAATTCTGATTTTATTCAGTGTTGCTTTATTTACCCTGGCTATGGGCATGGCAGAACTGGGGAGGACAGGAGTGGGGGTGATTAGTTGTGAACACAGGACATGTAAATAGCCTTGCAAAAACACACACAGCCCTCTTGCAAAGAGTGCCCAGGAGAATCACAGGAAGGGCCAGGTTAGGATTTCTGTCTTCTGAGTTACTGCAGAAGTGCTTGTGCCTGAAAAAGAAAAGAAAAAAAAAAAAAAAAAAAAAAAAAAAAAAAAAAAAAAAAAAAAAAAAAAAAAAAAGAAGAAGAAGATGGTTTGTAATTAAATAAAGGAAGTTTTAAACTATCACTTTTGTATGACAAAATCCTCTCCCAGCCTGGCACACACCAGCGGGTGACACTTCAGTCCCATCCACTCCCTTGGGCCTGTCCCCTGGCTTGGAGCACACATGGCACAAGTGGGTGGCATCCAGTTTYCATTGCTCCCTTGTCCCAAGGCTGGAGGCATCTTTTTGTTTTAATGGCACATTGTGTTCCTTGACAAGACRGAGCTAATGCCCTGAGTGGGATTCTATTCACACAGCAGCAGTGGATTAGAGATTTGCTTTTCCTTTTTAAAAAATCAGTGTAGCAGATGGTATTGGGAAAAGAAAATGCTCACACTACAGGGATGTAGCCGAGCTTCCCAGATCCTCGCTGCACAGGGAATAGCACCAACAGGCAGATCTGTGCAGGCCAAGAAATTATGAATACTGCCTCCAGTTTTTTGTTTCCCCTCTCACAGCAGAGGCCCCTATGTGCCCCTAAATGCCAGTGCTCTCCATAGGATCACAAATAGTTCAGTGGCGCTCCAAGCTTTAAGGTCTCGTGGGTTCCTATTGCTGTTATTGCCTGCTACGTCCAAATAATGAGGCTGTCACATTGCTGGGGTGTAATGGCTGCGTTTTGCCCTGCCCAGGGTTTTCTGACACGGCCAGGTTACAGTGACAGCCTGCTCCTGTGCTTGAGCTGGTGGAACAGCACTGTTCCTCCCTCCATCACTCCCCTTCGTCACCAAACCCAGCCTCAGCCACAGCCGGGGCTGCTTGCCCAAGGGCAGGGCCTGGCACTGTGACAGAAAGCACCTTAAGGTTCTGGAAGGCTGCTCTAAGTTGTCCCTGGAGCCTTCTCCTCTTCAGTTTGGACATTTAGTGGAGGAAATTTGGGATGGCACTGTCACCAGACAGTCAGAATAGTCACATGCAGGGTGAAAGTGAATTAACCCAGGGAATCTCTCCTTGTCTCCAGCACACAGCGTGGCAAAACACAATATGTAGGAATAGATCCCCTTCCTTTCTCCATGAAGCCACAATTTTCTTCCCCATTCAGATAAAACAAAACAAAACAACAACAAAAAAAAAAAAATTCAGAAGAATCTGCCAACTGTTCCTGTGTAAAACAGCATAACATATTTGAAATATTTTCACTTCTTGGCTCTTGACATCCACTCACCATTATGGACTATTTAATAACTGAAGGGMAAAGGAGATGCTGCAG
Organism: Malurus melanocephalus; assembly: GCF_030028575.1. Taxonomy (NCBI): domain Eukaryota; kingdom Metazoa; phylum Chordata; class Aves; order Passeriformes; family Maluridae; genus Malurus; species Malurus melanocephalus. Next base: position 435,769 of record NW_026623714.1, on the reverse strand, counting down.
TTTTCTCTACGACAGCTGCATCTTCTCTTTGTCCTGAGCAGCCTTATGCTGGCTTCTTACAGCTAAGTAGCATCAGGAGGGCATTMTCAGCAGCAGTCCCCTTATCAGACAAAGCCACAAACCCACTCGAAAGTCMCTGCACAGATTGTTTCTTTTCGCCAAGCAAAACACATCTCACTGAGGTTCTTTTCTATTAAAGCATTTTGAAGTGTTTCTGTGCAGCACRCTTCACACCTAGTCAAGTGTCCTTTGCACTGACTGCTGCTCTAAGTCACTTCTTTGGAACCAAATTCATCTGTTTCTGAGAAATAATTGGAAGAAAGAGATGGAGGGAGCCCTTAACACTGTGGATTACCTTGAATTTTGTGCAACAGGAGGGGGGATGCGACTCCAAGGTTTTGGATGGGGACAAGGGTTTCTTTTTCATTCATGGCCATATCTACGGGACAACAGAGTGCTAAGTTTTACCTGTGAGGTTTTGTAAAGCGCAATTTTCCCCAGAACAGTGAACCTGGAGTGCTGCAGCAGCCCTAGGAACAGCAGTGAGAGCCATGGGATGACTGGAGCCAGCGCTGCTCTGTCCCTGCTGTCCCTGAGCAGCTGTGCCACGAGTGGGTGTGTAGATGGGGACTCTGCTCCTTACCCTCTCCAAACCTTGATTTCTCCTCAGGCACAGGGAGCAGKGGTTTTGCAGGCAAACATCCTTCCCCATGAGCAAGTGGAACAATGAATCCCACAATTCATCCAGCAAAGGCAGAAGGATTTTTTTATGCTCCTATATTCACTTCCCAGGTTAGTCAGGAGGCTGTGTTACACCCTGAGTTTTTGTGCGGATGAAATGAGAAAATTCATAGCAGCACTTAAAGTCTTTGTCTCTCACTCCTGGCTCTCCCTTTTTCCATCACTGCTGGACACAGAGTTTTGTTCCAGCCAGAGTTTTGTTCCTGTGACATTGGGCTCAGGCAAGGAGGGCAATGGCTGAGATTGTGTGGCACAATGAGAAAATTAGTGGAGGGAGATGTGCAGAAAAGCACRGCAACAAGGAAAAGAGACCTCCAGAAACACAATCTGAATATTTCAGCTCTGTTCCAGCAGCTGTCTCAKAAGACTCTGTCAAAGCAAGATTTTTTTTTGTGTTGCTACTTGTTACCTGAAAAATAAATAGGGAACAAGAAGAGGAAGCAGAGTGTTCAAACTGGTTTATCTGAAGGAGATGCTGACTTTTTTATGGATACAGAAATTTAGATTAACAGGTAGATAGATGCTTCTGACATGYTCTAGGAGTGGCTCCAGGGACACACAGATTGGGTGCAGAGAGATTCATTTCACATGAGCCCACAGGGGAAGAAATGAGAGGCCATTTCTGCACTTGCTTTGTCCGTGGCTGTCTTTGCTCTTGTCTGTAGTTTCTGAGTTGGATTCAAAGTGCTCAATTAAACCAGCATAATAATTTGAATTACACCATGATGATGGATGGTCATTTCCATTTTTATTAACTCATCATATCCAACAGGTAATGCTGGCAGAAGTAATTACAGCAGGTCTTAATGCAGCAGTCATTTAAATACGCGTGTAAAAGTTTTATAGAGTGATGCTGAATTTTTGGGACTGTGTCTTTACGAACAAGTTGGGAATTCTTTGAGCTTTATATTTTTATTTTCTCTTTCTCTATGTGTCTGTCTGCACTTCCTATAACTTTTTACAAGGCCAAGAATAAACCAGAGTGTGGTCTCCTAAATTTCAAACAGGAGGAGCCCAAGAYTGTTGTGGGATCTTGAGAAATCTCAGGCTGTTTCCCAAGCAGTTCTCCTTCCCCTCCATTCCTGAGTATTAAAGGGAAAACTGAGAATTGCTTTCAGTGGGGGAAAATGCATGTACTGGTTGCACTGCAACATAAAATATGGACTTGCATGTCAATTTTTGTCCTGTCAGATGTGTTCTGGTGTGAAGCACTGAAGTGCACACCGGAGAGAACAAGAGTCTACCACTCCTTCTCATCCTCTTGCTGTAAATAGCCTCCAAGATAATTATTATTATCTCAGACATTCAGCCCARCTCTCTAATGAAAAGATTTTGCTTTAGCAAATTCAGAGTGGCCTCATAAGAGTGTTTATTATGAAAACCTTCAGGAGCAAAGGAAGGATTTGGCAAAGGATTGGACTGGGTAAGAAGTGCTGCCTGCAATCCCCGTGCCAGGGACTGTAACACACAGCAAACATCATCTTGGAGGTGCTTTTGGTGCCTCCACCCCACGAGCTCTGGGGTCAATGGGGTAAAGCAGCCACAGCTCTCGGTCCTTTGGGGATCTCCCAGGGGACGAAGTCAGGGCTGGAGCTTTCCCACAGAAAGGCAACTCAGAGGACAATCTCAGCCCATCACTGATGCAAATATCAAACTTCCTCAGCCACTCCTGACAGTGAATCTTTTTCTGCCTCGCTGAAGGCCGGGGTGGGGAGGATTGGGATTGTTGTTCCTATACCCAACCTGGGTTCCTTTTTCAAACACGGTGCCAGATGGCCAACRATTTTGATTCAGGTGAACAGCTCATTTAGCAGGATGGGGCTGACRATTCAGCGATTTCAAGAGCAAACATCAACTTGGAAGCAAAAAAACATAGGGACCCAGGCATAAAATATTGAAATAGGGTTGGGGATGCACCTGAGTCTTGCCTCAGAAAAAAAGCTCATKAATTTTAAGGATCTTCAGACCTACTTAGAGGAAACCTTTACTCACCATGCAGMTGCATGTATATGTGAATTAAAAAAGAACTGAAACAGGCTTTCTAGAATGTCTTAAGACAACGAAATATTTTTTTCATAGTACATCCATCATGCAAAATGTCAAATAGAGTTTGCAGAGAGAATCAAACAGAATTCAAGGAGGAAAAGAAGGTCTGAAGGTGAAGTAGCAASTACCACTGAGAAGTGACAGAATGTCAGAGAGCAGGGCTCCTCGTGCCCCTGGCTGTTTATTTATTTTTATGGTTGGTAACTGTATATTGCTTTAGAGACTTATTTATATGTGGGGTTTTTTTTTATTTCAAAGCCTAGATTTGCAGAGAAATAAATGGCCCTGAAGTTGTTTATTAGAAACTTCTCTCCACTTCAATTTGAGTATTTCTCTACTTACACTCACTACTGAGTTGTGGTGGAGCAGAGAGAGGTGGGTAAGGAACGCTTGAGCTCATGGAGCTTTCTCTTGAGAGTTACTCCTTCTGCACAGAAATATTTCAGATTAATGGTCTTCATCTGTTTCTTGGGGCTCAAGGCACAAAGCTCACTTGATTTTTGTTACTCAGCAAGCAATTAGGCACTGGAAGTGTCCAAGGTCAAGGTTGGATGGGGCTCTGAGTAACCTGTTCTTGTAGAAGGTGGCCCTGCCCATGGCAGGGGGAGTGGAATGAGATCAGCTTGAAGATGCCTTCCAGTCCAACTCTACGATCTTCTTTGGCAGTGAAAGCAGGATTTGCTGAAGATTCTCTCCAGCCCCCTCCATCCCACCCCTGCAGAGCTCACTGGGCAGAAAGCAGCCCAGAGCCTATAGAGCTGCAAAGGCCTCTCCTGGTTTCCAGCACTGTGTGTTTTATCACTGAACAGCCCCACTGGGGGGCAGAAYCTCTCCCCACTATAGATTTACATCAGGAAATATGTAGATTTTCCCCTCTGATGTTGTTRCTCCTAATTAAAACCTTTATGGGAGCAGACTGTAACCCAGTATGATCATTTCCAGGAAGGGCAAGTAGCAGCTGAGCTCCTAACTCTTGGATGAACTCTTTCTTTTGCAGCATTATGTTGTGAACTGGGGTCTCTGGAAAAGTTTATTGCCTAGATTTACACCCAGCTGATTTCACAGCAAAGGGTCCCTCCTGGCAACAGCTGCCTTCTCAGGGCCAAAGGCAATCAGACAGCAGTGGGAAGGAAACACTACTGTTTTTACATTCTTAACAGCGTTGGCTTGATGCCCTGGCTTCCTATGAAATCTGCTGTGAGGATGGCTATTAAAAACATGAGAGTGATTGACAAAAGAACAGAGTCTCACTTTCAGGGTGCTGGGATGGCTGTGAGCAGAGCTCATCACCTGGCTGGCCCTGTTGAAGAAAATTTCCCCCCAGGCCCCCTATGAGAGACTCACTGAGCTGGTCCAGGTGAGAGCAGCAGCAAAATTGCACCAATCCCAGATTTACACCAGGAAATGAAGGAATTATTAAGTCCTCCCCTGACCCCAAAGTGGATATTTTTATGTACTGCAAGACTGTCTGCTCAGTGGCTGTGAAAAAAAGGGCAAGAAAACCCCAGATCAATGCACGCTCGTGAATTAGTTGAAGATCCTGGGTTATATTCTCAAATAGTCAGGTATGGTCCTGGTTTGAATGCGACTTTTCAAAAATTTCAAACAATTATTTCCAGCACAAATAATGCCCGTGGAGKGGGAGTAGCTTTTATTTGGTGCAGAGGGAATGGGTTCAATCAGTCGTTTCCAAAGCACGAATGTAGAACAGGTCTGAAAAGAAAAAAAAAGATAACAATGTCAYGATAAAGAATACTAATCCCATAATTAAACAGAACAAATTAATCTCTGGGACAAAGAAATATTCAAAGGTCATTTTATTGTTATTTGTGCCCAGGAAATTTCATTTCTTCTTCTGATAAAAAAGGAAAACACTGCAGTTTGCAAATACTTGTTACTATTCAGAGAAAAAGAATAAAAGCTGGGATTTTTTTCTCCTCATGCCCWGCCGTTGTTATTTTGATTTTGACAGACATAACACATCAAAAAWTGCTACAAATGCAGGCAATCTGAAAAGATCAATAAACAGTTCAGTGGATTGGAGACAGAACAGCCTTGCAACCTTCCAAACCAGCATCCCAATGCTCTATTTTAATTAAATACAGATTTTCAAAAGACAGTTAACGGAGCAAGTAAAACCGAGCAGGTTGGGAATGTTGATTTCTCTTCCTTAATTGTGTTGTGGAGCCACCTCCACAGATAATMGAATAACAAATTAGCATGGAGGACAAAAGAACACAGGAAAGGCACAAATGAATGAGAAAGAATGAGATGGGGAGTAAGGAAGTGCTGGGGACTGAGCTGCGCTGGTTTCTCCTCTCCCTCTCCACTCTCACAGGATGTCCAGAACCCCCCAGTGACACCCTGCACCCCCTGGCCCTGTGTCACCCCCTGTCCCCATCCCCACAGATGCTCTCCTTCAGCTTCTGTTTATTATGAAGCAAAACACCCCCTCCTTGTCCACCCACCCTTTGCTGTTCCCTCCCAGCRTTCTCAGAGTTCCTGGGCTTAAATTTAATTTTTGAGGCAATCAACTTCAACAGAGTTGAATTGCAGCAGGACAGGGATTAGGTCCTGTGTGAATAAAATAATATTTCTCCACCTTCCCAGTTCTAGGCCGCCCTTGCTGCGCTCACTTTGGCCACTGGAAAAAAAGAACCAAAATAAAATGGGCAAAAAAAGCACCTTTTAGCAAACATCTGAACGAACAGGCTTTTCCAAGGTTTTTTTTCTCCTCACAAACTTTGAATGTTTTTCCTAAAAGTTCCTACAGAAATCAACATTCAAAACTTGCCACAGAGCTTTGATGCTTTTTTTTAATCATCAATCAAGCAGGAAGACAGCGACAGGATGCACTGTGTCATGTTTGTGTCATTGTAACGTGACACTTCAGGATGTGCTAAAACCACATCAAAGTTTCCAGATTCAATTTGGATAAACCCTTTCAAATTAATCTCACTGATCAGCTGAAGTCTTCTTAGTTGGACATGCTTCAGGCACAGCCTTTGCCACAGGATTTCCCTCCCAGCCTGGCTGAAAGCACCTTGAGGAATGAAAACTTCTCAGTTTTCTTCCTTGGGCCACTCGGAATGAGAAGTGCACAAAAAATGAAAAGTGGTGGGAAAGGAAGCAAACTTTTTCAGCATTTATCACTTTGATGATTTGTTGATTATATTAATCACTGTTGGTATAATTTCAAGAATTTTTAGGAGGTTCCTCATTTTACTGGAATGATTTTGACCCTCTCTGATGCTGAGAACCAGCAGTGGCTGCAGAGAGGTCTCTGAAACAACTAAAGAGACAACATCCAAAGTTCTTTAAAAACTCATTCTTTGATTAGACTTGAAAATTGCAGGTCTCTCATCATTTGTAGTGCTCTAGATGAATTCTGATGTAACACCAATTTTTCTCCAGGCTGTAATGGAGAGCAAAACTGAGCATCTATTCAGCGTCTATGATGTCCAAGTTACATTTTAAAGGCAGAGATGTGCAAAGAAAGGAAACACAGAGGGAACAAGACTCTGCTGCCTTTTCTTTAGCAGAAGAGGGCTAGAGAAGCCTGGCCAGAGTGAGATCTCCTTTGTTCTGGCAGTCAATGCCCCCTGAGGTCCCATCAGAGGCTCTGCTGCCTGACCTGACCCATGCGTGACTTTTTGAAGGATTTTCTCCTACATATTCTAAATCATATCATCCTGCCATGATATAAAAGTTAGGCCTACATGATCCTTCACAATCTTATCCAGAGCTTGTGCTGGACCCCCTGAGCCAGCTGGGAGCTGGAGATTGCCCTGGTCCCTGTGCCAAGCCCAGGGCTGAGAGCAGGGACTGAGCTCAGTGCCCACTGTGRTGRYRATGCCAGCCTGARGGACTCTGCCAGCTGCGATGGCTTTGCTGGAGACACTGCAGTGCCACAGCTCTCCCACCTACTCACACTCCTTCCTCTCTCCCTGGCTGCTTTCCCAGCTCCTCTCTGTGTGTTTTCTGCTCCCCTCATCCCTCTGCACTTTCTGGTGCCTCCAACCTGGAGTGCAGGTGCTGGGCTCCCGCTGGGGCTGGCACAGCAGCTGGCACAGCCTCACAAACTGCTCAGCTGCAAATTTCGAGTCCACCTGCCCTTCWGCCTTCTCCAGCCACCTGGTCTTTAAGGATTTTTATTGCCTGTGGGGTTTCCTTTTGTTTTTTTTCTTTTTTTTTTTGCTGGCAAGAAACCCAAAGCAGTGCTGTGCACAGCTGACCCTCCAGGGGCTGCCCATCTGTGTGATGGGTCACAGAGAGAGGAACAATCCCATCCTGCTGGACRAGCAATTTCCGTGCAAGTGGCAGGAATGAAGGCTGACTCTCAGGCTGTGAAGACAGGAGACAGAGGGGACAGTAATTGCAGTTGGCCAGGCAGAACACCCATTTCATTACTGCACTGGCACATCCCCTGAAGAACACTACACACAAGCCATCAATTCATATTTAAGCAGTGAATAATATACACAAACATACAGAGGAATGGGTGCATACAAACTGTTCTCACTCCTACAGAAATGTCCTGTTGCTTTGCAGGTTTATCAGGCACTGCTCCCTCTCCCTTGCCAAAAACCTGCGGGAAATGTGAAAGGAGAGACCCTTTGGAAAAGGTTTCTCAGAAGTGCTGAGCATTTTGGAATGCTGTACTAATAATAGAATCAAGAATTTTGGTCTAACGATACCAGAGCAGACACAAACGGTAATGTTGAATTATGCTGTCAAGACATCAGTGAGGCCATTGCTGCTCCCATTCCCCAGGCAGTCAGAGCATCCTTCTTGAGCAACAACCATCTGGCAATGCCTGATAAAACTGAGCTGGGGCACACTGGAGATCACCAGTGGGAAGTTTTTACAGGGCAAAAACTGCCAGTGAGGAGCAGACATTCAGTGATGAGGGTCTGTGAGCTCTTCATGAGCTCCTCACAGTTTGGGATCACCAAAATCTCTCCACTCCTGTGATAATGGGATCGTTCTCCTGTACAGGACACGGCACTGTGGGGTTATTCTGGGTACAGCACAGGAAACACTCTGGAGGATTCAAAGGCACATCTTRCCAGACCCCTCTCTGACACTCCCATACTGATCACCGAGCAGCAATGAGAATTATGAATGCCCTTTTTCTTAATTCCATCACCGTGGAAAAAAAAAAGGAATGCACAAATATAAAGTAAAAAAAAAAGGGATTAAATTCACTGAGTCTGGCCAGATCTTGAATGCAAAGCCACCAGCCTCAGTTCATGAATGTGATTAAAATGCGAAGCAATGAACTGAAGTAGTTCACTTCAGCTTGGAATCTCCTGCTAGCCTGAGACATGAGGGGGGAATTTGTTTGCCTGATTATTCTCCACCACCCCACCCTGAGGAGCTGCTCACTGAAAGCTCCCCCAGCACAGAGAAACAGAAGGGGACCCTGAGAGACCTTCTGTGCGAAGCTCATGTGGGCACAGCAGTTTGAAAATTAAACTTCCTCCAAGCAAAACCATCCATAATTTCCTCCCAAATGCCTCCTCCTGAGCCGAGGAATAAAAGTTGCAAAATCAACAGAGGCATCTATTTTCCCTAAGGCGGTGCACACGAGCTGACCTAGCAAAAGCTTGTCTTTGTTTTGCTGCTASAGATTTTTCCCTTTTCTTTGGTTTTGTTTTGTTTCTGGTGGTACCAATCTTGCTGTCCAAACTGTCTCTGTTCCCTTWGAATAATAATCAACTTCCTAGTTCAACAGCTTTATGCAATGAATAATAAAAAGAATATCTGAGCAAYGCAGCTCTCCAGCATTGTGTCTTATCCATTCTTCCTTCATGAAGGAATTTAGAAAAGTTAAGACGTCACCTAAATATTTTTAAAAGGGAGGAATGATGCCAGAATTCGATGACACATATGCATATTAGCAGTGGGAATGAAAGTTAACAGATATTAATATTTTTCTCTGGGAGGTGGACTTTTTACTTAACTTTTCTTGGAACAAACACAGCCTATGCAACAAGCAGAGCCAACACTTATCCCTCTTCCCTATTATCTTATAGCTGCTTTAGCATTAAACTTTTACCTTTTGCTACCGTACAATTTTAGTGAAAGTCTTCAATTATCTTCTGTCTACTTGTCAGAAATCTATTTATCCTGCTGTAGGTGTGATTTCTACATTTAGGATGTGCTCATCTTMGTGCAGAACCCGCCCCAAGCTGGGCACCAGAAAAGGTTCATTCCTGGAAGGTGAAGCAGTTTTCGTGACTGATGGTGGATCTGCTGTACCCACACACAGAAAAGGGGCCAGAGCAGCACAGAGGAGCTTTGGCTGTGCCTGTGAAGGGCTGCAGAAAGGCTTGTGCTGCACATGGCCTTGAGAATAACTCTGATAAACGTTATTTGCCAATAAAAATGTCGTTGTACCCTTTCCATGGGTTGGCTGTGCTGTGTCACAGCCCCAGTTCAGCTCCCAGGGCTGCCCAGATGGTGTTTAGGATACGTCAAGGGAATGGCTTTTAGGGTAACAGGGCTTGATGAGAACTTCTGCAAMACTCGGGTTGAGGGGATGATAAATGGAAAATGGGATCCTATTTCCCAAAGCTGTGTTTGCTGCTCCCATGCTGCTTCAACAGCTCTGCTGGTGGTGAGGGGCAAATGAAGAGAGAAGCAATGCCAGCCAAGGTGGGGCAGGGATTTGAAGAAATAAGGAATATAATGGGACTCCGACAAAGCTTTAGGGAGTCTTTTGGGGAGCTGTTTGAACATTTTCTTAATTGTGAACACATCARAAATCTCACCAGGCTTTAAAAAGTAAAAGCCAGCATTTATTAGAGTGCAAACTGGAACCATTAACCTATGAAATAAATGGGTTCAATAACCATGCACCCACAGAGCAGGCCAGGTCTCAGCTGGCTCCCAGTCCAGCGACTCAGACACTTTTTAAGTGCACATTTTTCTCTCTTCAGTCCTTTCCCAAAAGCTGTCTCACCCTTGCATGCCCTGAACCTTCCGAGGGGCACAAACACCTCCCCAAGTTGGGCAATAACCCTAAAACCCAGCTGTTCCCCCTAAAACCCAGCTGTTCCCCCTAAACCTGCAGGACAGCAGACACAGTGGGACTCTGAGGGTGGTTGTGTGTACCAAATACACTCAGGCAATAAATACACCGAATATTTGGTGTATTCCTGTCAGGTGTGAGATGATAAGAATGCAGAGAAGCTTACCAGCAGTGAAGGTCAGTTAAATTGAGAATTAGGCCCTTCGTTGCTAATTTTTTCCTGCTAATTAGACTCAACAAACCCCTACCTTTCTCTGAACTTTTCTGCTCTCYTTTCTCCAAGTCCTTGGGCCGTTGTTTTTGCTGCTGCTGACACAAACCCATGACCCTGGACGTGGAGCTGCTGCTCTCCCCTCGTTGAAGTCAACATGCAGGGCAGGCTGCACACAGCAAAGCTGTCAAACCTTCATTTAACATGATGGAAAGCCTTGCCAAGGRGAAACACTCCCTTATCCATCACCTCACTGAGCCCCAGAAATGGCTGCTTGGCTAAAGATAAGGTCCTGCTGSTGTTTAACCTCCCCTCCTGGGCTGCACAGGAGGGAAACTGTGATTAACAGCCCCATTTTTCTGTGTGCTGGAGTCTGAACAATGCCCTGGAACATCTCTGTGGAGCTGAGGTGTCAGAAGTTATCGTGGCTTTGGTGTCCTTTGTGGCTGCACTGAAGAAAGGGGGTATTTTCTGCAAGAAATCATGAGCTCAGAGGTACCTAATCCTGGGGATGGGGTGGCTGTGTGGTAGAGGATATGGCTGGAGATGTTTTTTGAAGAAATGGTTTTAGTCGTGTGGGTGGTTTTTATAAACCAAAGGATCACGCTGCCCCAAGCTGTCTCAGGCTGTTCTCAGGGATTTGTTTCCACTGCTCTGTTTCAGTATCTGCACTGCTTGTTTTATTCCACATCACCTGAGCTCCAACAATAGCATGGCATGAACCATCTTAGTGTTTTTCCAGCACTACTGACAAAGATAAAACTGAATTTTATCTCTTGTCAAACCAGCCCTGAATTCCCCTTGCCTAAAATCCCATCCTCAGCGGCCGCCAGGAAATCTGCAGGTGTTTTGAGGGGAGGGTTTGAGGGGTGAACGAGCATCAGCAGGAGGACTGAGGGATATTTTTACATGAAAATTGCTGCTTTGAACCATTCAGTGTCATCCCAGAGCCTTCAGCCACACCCACTGAGGACCATCATCCTCCTCCCTGAATGAACCCCGTGATGCACAGAGTGGACACACATTTGACTGTGCTGGTTCACAGCTGAGGAGTTCCTGGTCCTGCATCAGCCTGACATTGTCAGGTCTTTGTTTCTAAAGTGCTGTTTACATCTCCCGGGTTTAGAGAAGCTGGTAATTTAGGATGAGTTGGCAATAATTGCAGAGCACCGTAATGAGTCTCTCAAACTCACGGTGTAACTCGTCAGCTAATAGCCACAGCAACCCCTTTCTGGTGATGCTGTAAATACCTMGGAGAAATGAAATAGATAGTCTTTGTTCTTTATTGAAGTTTTGTGTTARGAGCTTCACTCTTTGGCTCAAAGCCTGGTTTTTGTCATTCTGGGGAAAAATTTTCGAAACTGAGATGAAGTTTTYAAGGCAGTTTTTGTGCATATTGAAAAGCACATTTTCATTTCAAGTTGCATGATTGGAAGATAAATCCATTGTTCTCTTCTGCTGATCAGAGGAGAGGGGCTGAGGAGAGGGCAGGGACATTGGAGCTGGTAGAGATTCCAGACCTGCTGTAATCTCCCTGTGTCACGTGGATGCCCTTTAGGGGACTCACCACTCTTTATTGCAGTTTATTGAAAGAAGAAATCACATCAGAAATGTGCACTTCTGCCACAAAAAAACGTGGACAACTCTGTTAGGGCTCTGCTTGATACAAAACTCTCCTCCCCATAACTCTCCAAGCTGGCACAAATCAGCTGAAAATTTATTCCATTAGTGGAGTCAGGCTCAGAAATGAGAAGCTGGAGAAGAGCATCCAACTTTGAACAGGTCCTGCTTCCCAGAGCTCTGGGTGGAATCTTCCCCTGAGGTTTCTGTGATGCTGAGCTGATTTTCCAGATGATGCCAGAGTGGAATTCTTGATGGATGGCGACGAATCCAAGGCTTAAAAAGCTCTTTCTGTCACTTTTTTCTTCAATGCTTTCCGAATAGCAGAGGTGGAACTGGCGTTACTGGTGTGAGCAATTGATTCTCCAGGCACAAATTTGTTATTTTATGTAGAGGAGCTGCCTCAGGACTGTTCTGGGCTCCCCACAGTGCCTGAGCTGGGGGGGTTTAGTGACTCTGGAGGGAGGGATGTGCTTAACCTGGGGAATGGAAGGCTGGAGTGGCTGCTGGGGAGCTGGGACATGCAGTTATGACAAATATCTTGTCTTGAATTGATCTCTATTAACTTTTCCTGTGCTCTGCTCATTTTGGAATACAGAGGTGTGCCACCTCATGCAGGGTACTTGGAAAACAACCCAGCCTTCTCTGGAATTTTCCCCAGTTCTGTTTAATGGCTCTGCTCATTTTAAGAGCCCCTCTGGCTGTTTGAACTTGGCCCTGGCTGCTGTCACCAGCAATCAGCAAGGGGGTTTTATCTACAGCTATAATCTGCTCCTTGTGGCTGGAGCATTAGCAGACATAGGGTTTCTCAATTCCTGCTTTGCATAAATGCTTTCTCRGAACTCCTGGAAGCATTTTTTTTTCTCCACTTCTCGGTATTATTTAGGCAAAGTGTTTTTTGTGTTCCCTTCTGTGGAGGTTGGAGATTGATCTCTGCCAGGATTTGTGTGAGCTGTCGGGGTAGGTAGGTGAAATGAAAGCCCTAGAGCATCCCAAAGGAAACTTGTGCCACAGGATAGATTGTAAATAAAAGGAAATGTGTGCWAAAATCTTTTCGAATGAGAATTGTTTGCAAGGACTTTGCAGTTTTGGCCTCTAATAAGATGTGTTTTGTTTTTCCTACTTCTTCCCTCTTGCTGTGAAGTTCTGTCCCAGCAAAAAGAGGATTTCCCAACCCTTTAGTTGCTTTTAGACAGAAAAGAAGCTCGAACTCACCAGTCCTAAGCCTTAAGCTGCCATAATTTATACTCTGACACTACATGGGATATTTTTCTTATGTACTTTATTGTGGAATGCATCTCTGAAACCACATCAAGACTTCTGTGCTACACTTGGAGTGTTTCTATTTGTGTGCAATGGTTGAACAGCAACAACAAAATAAGAAGCAAAGCAGATGGCAGCACAGAGATATCCTTGKTTTATTCAGATGAGCCCAGGGAAATGAATATCCCGATGATGGGATGATGTGTGTCATTAAGCATATAGGTTAGTCACCACTCAGTATTTTGTCTGCTCAACAGAGTATGTAAACCTTTAAACCACTATTTCTGCAGTTATTTGTGCTGAATGGATCCTGTTATAAATGTTTTAATAGCAGCCATTAATAGGACTGGAATGGATGGGAGATTCTAGGATATAAAACATGATGCACTTAGTAGGGTAGCCTCAAAGCTATTCATTCTTAGGCTTTTTTTCTTTCTTCAGTAAAATCTTTAGTTGTATATCATATATTGTGCCCAGACTATCATAAGG
>NW_026623714.1:334590-421460 GCF_030028575.1 Malurus melanocephalus | reverse complement strand
GAAGCAAGACGGAGTTAGATCAGTGCTTGTTAGAGTCTGAAGTTTYAATTTTTAATAGTGGAAGATACAAATTCAACCTCTTAAAAAAAAAATCACAGGTTGTGAATTCTTGCTGCTTAACAGTGCTATGGGTGACCACAATGCAACACGAGTTGCAGTCCCCTCTTCCTCTGGGGAAGAGGGAAACAATTCCTTCTTGCCTTGGTGCAAATTGCAAAATCCACATTTAAAACAACTTTGAGTCTGTGTCTTTGCGTGGCTCTTTCCCTCCTCTGGAACATCAAAGTGCCTTGCTCAYTCTTTGTGCTAAAGTTCCTATAACYCTGCCAAGCTTTACATTATGAAAAGAGGAAGAAACAAAAAGGAATTATTTCTCATTCACTGGGACTAATAACTGAAGAATAAAACACTGAGAAATTTCATCAGCTAATTCCTACGGGGAATAAAAAGCTGAAAACTTGAGCTTTTTGGAACTGGGTTTTTAAAGAGGTTTCTCTACTCGGCAGTAGAGATTTAAAGCACAGACCACTCTGCTTGATGATTTCAGCTTAGACTTTCTCATTTTGCCAAAATGCARGCATTGTAATGGTACTAAAGGCTGTACAGATCAAGTCAGAGCTCAGTTACCTGTGTGTTATTGTTGTTTCCAGATAATGCAGCTGARCCCATGGGTGTCAGTGGGTTTGGCCAAGAGGAATAAATTATAAATATATGATGCTATGTAGCAATTAGAAACATTTTAATTTCTACTGTAATCCTCCTCCCTGTTCTAGAATGTTGCTTTGCTGCAGAGCTTGGTTTGAGTTAATGTTCTGTCAGGGAGAAAACCCCTTCTCCTTGGGCACTGGTGGATTATCCTGGTTTGGTCCTCTCCTTAGTTCCCAGTGGTGTTATTCCTCTCTGAATTCATGAGGAACCTGGAAAATATCCTGCAATCTTGCTTAGATTAAAAGCACCACTTGTGCAAGGTGTTTTAGGATTCACAAGAAAAGTCCTGTGTTTGACTTGAGTAGCAGATTTTAATTTTGTACTGAAGTGTTAATTTGTCTTTCATGCAGGGATTAAAACCCAAGGTTACCTATACCAATATTTTCAATAAAAACACTGAGCCTATGGGGGATGGATCTACTTAAAATGCTTTTATGGTTGATCCATACATCAGTTTGTTGTGAAATAAGGATTGGGTTTCCCTGGGTCTGAGGCAATGTCACAGTAGGAGGGTCCCAAATACATTTTTATCTGGGAATGGGGTAACATCCTCTCTCTGAGGAGTGTGGATGTCTCAGTGGCTTTGTGCCTCTCCTTTGCCCCTTATGCAAAAGCCCAGAAACCAATTACCACAGCAATTTAATTGAAGGAATTGGATGCTCTAAAAGTTTATCTTCAAGAGGTATAAGCTACCACTGCTAACTTTGAGATTTAATCTTGCATTGACATTTAAAGTTGAAACCAGGGTTGAAGCTTCCAATGAATTCATGGGTGCAGGTTTATATTTAGACTGCACTTGCAGAGCAGCCCTAAGGCTGCCCTCAATTCCAAACTCGAATTCTCCACAGTCAAAAACCMTCAAGCTTGTCCCTTGGCATAGCTGGAGGCCTCTCCTCAAAGCAGCAYGACTCCAAGGACCCCAAACATTCAGCGCCTTTTCATCCTCCCGTCTGGATGCTCCAGCCTCAGTAWAAACAGATGAGCTAATCTGGGAGTCTCAGGCTCTTCAGGAGGAGCATTGCCATCCCTAAAGCATCGTGTGTTTTGTTTGCTTTAACCTCAGGCTCTGTCCACACCAAATATTGCCATCGTATTTCTGTCCCCTTCTGTCAGGAAATGCTGCTCAAACAAGAGAAGAGTTTGCAGGGCAGCCATTCAGCCAGGGAGASTTTCTGTTTGATCAGAGCCTCTGGGGAGAGTTTAGACACAAGGATCTTGTCCAGACACGGGCAAGGATGGCCCTGGCTGGTGATTTGGAAGGTGGACTGTGATTTGGAAGGTGGGCTGAGCTTTGGATGTGCCACCAAGCGCCGCCAAATCCCTGCCCCGTGAGGACTCGGTTCTGCTGCCATCCCCTTCATTAGCTTGCAGTGGCTCTGCCATGTTTATTTATATGGGCTAAACGTGCAAAAACAAGGCAGTCTGTCAAAGTCAAATTACTTAGTGTGATCTTCTTCAGCAGGAAAAGATGGCGCTACTGTACCCATTCATCTCCCTCTCATTCCCYGTGAAGTAACACAATTAGCAGGGAGAAAAGGCTGCCAATCCAGTGAGTAATCCTGGAGATCTCGGAGCAGTTAAGCGTGTTAATTAAATTGGCATTGCAGCAGGAGTTTGAGTTAGCAGGCTACCAGCAGTCTTTCAGAGGAATGTTCCCTTCCCCACACAGTGCTCACACTTCCCAAGTCTGCATTGATTTGGCCACAGTCGTTGCTGCCTTTCGATGGCTTTTCATTTCCTGATCTACATAACTCTTTAATCAGAAAAAAAGATATGCATTAATTCAGCGTTTTATTGCTGTTTAGATAGGATATGCATTTATKATATTTACTCTAGAATCTCCCACTTTTGCAATCTGTTCTTTCTAACGTATYTCCTCATGCTTAGGTATCTGTGGGGCTCAGTAGGCACAACTCGAACTTGACAGACCTTTTGACATTGCTCTGGTGAGACCATTTGGGTTTTTTATCTCTGCATTAATAACCACAGAGAYGGGGCAAACGGTGCTGGAAAGCCTGTGCTGCCACCACAACAACTGTTGTTTACCTCCAGCTAAATAAAGATAGMTATCTTTTGGGATCTTGCTTTAAAAATATTGGTACTTGTTTTGTGTCTGCAAGAACTTGCATGGCTTACTTCTTGCCTTGTACAAGCCAGAACATTTCCTCTTGATGTAAAGCTGCSTTCTGGTTTATAGATGATAAATGTGTGTAGCCAGGCTTTGGCAGYGTGAGGCAGACACAGCTCTGGGGACGTCAAAAGTGCAGTGGAATAACAAATTCCAGTGCAGGAGGACTGGGAGGAAAGCCATGAACTTTAAAACTGTTTTCTATGGGCTCTACATTTTCTGGGAATGTTGACTCCACTGGGTATTCACATCAGTAATTAACTGGCAGTCCCTTGTGTGGCTGTTCAYGAGAGGCTGGCAGTAAAAGAATGTGAATGATTCAAAGAATTTTCTTGAAAAGTTCTGTGTTTGGGTTTGCCAGGTCTTCAGGAGCCTGTCCCCTTCTCTCCCTGATTATTGCCACTTTTGGAAGCAGATTGGGCATGTCTCCTCTTCACCATTGTGAATTGGGAATGGAACAGAGGAAGGGTTAATCCCTCCATCCTGGGAGTTTTGGCAATCTCCTTTGGAGGGAGATGAAACCTCCTCAGGTGCAGTTAGGACTATACCTTGACTACAGATGTCTGAGATGTCAGATGAATGCTCAGTATGAAACAGGGGAATGAAAATGGGCACACACTGCCTGCAACTCCCCTGAGAGGGTCTGTCCCATCCCTACAGCATCTGAGGGCCCCCCTTCCCCTGTCCCATTTTGACTGCTTTGCTTTAAAGGCTGCTGGAACTRGTTCATGGGGGGGAAATCATTGTGCCTCTTCCTCTAAAATGGATCTGTAGGAGGCTGGATGTGCTGAACTAGTACATTTCTAAGGACAAAAACTCCTAATGTTTTTGAAGATTTTTTTTTTTCCCCCTGTTACCATGTTGCCAAGCAACATTTTTACAGTATCAGCAGCTGGGGAAACCGAATGTCTGAAAATGGATTAAAGRAGAAGAAAGAAGGCACCTGTGTTGTCTTTTGGCTCTACCCTTTCACTGCTGAGAAGGTGTACCCCTCACTCCACTAGCAGACTCCCAAATTATTAAACTAGAGCTTGGATTTATTCATCTTCATCTGTCCTTAAATGTATTAACACTTGAAAGAGGTGCTGRGTGGAGATGAAAGTYTYRARCTRATAGATTCTTAAATAATAGGGCTGGGACAGATCTGAGAGGTCCTCCAGTCATTTTTGCCACGGGAGGTCGGTTGCTGTTATCCCATCCCTTCCAGCAGGGTGGTGGGTGACACCAGAGTCAAAGCTTCTCCTCATAAACGTTGAGTGTGTTCCATTTGGTGCTAAAAAAACCCTTTTAGCCCCACAGCAGGTGACAACTGTTGATTCTCGCGGTGGAATTCAAGGAGGCTGAAAATGATGCAGCACCTGACTCCCTCCCATTTTGCTGGCAGCAGAACCTGCTCTGATTTAATTGTGGCAGCCCGAGGCATGAGGCAGCTTCCCAGTGCTGCCTTGGCATTTCCAGGGAAGCCTTTGTCTCGTATAATTTGTGTGGACGGGACACTGGGGACCCCACTGTACTGAGTGCTGCTCAAACACACAGCAACAGAGATTCCTCTCTCTGTGTCGAGCCAAACTCACTCCCAGACTTTTTAAAAAACTGCATATATTACCATAATCCTGAGCTCAACAAAGTTCAGTCCCATTGGGGTGGCAGCCTGCCATTACAGGTAAAGATGGTTTCTCCTCSAAGGAATAAATGCTCAAAGGTGCTTTGCAGTCAGTTCCCGGACTCTTCTCGGCTTCTGCTTAACTTTAGCACTGAAATATTTTCTAATCAAGGTCTAAAATCACACTGAGACTCAATCTCAGGTGACCTTCTAACCATTCAAAAATTAATGAGCATTGAAGAAAAGCTGAGTGTTGGATCTTCGTATTTTGTTTTACAGTCTGAGTGATCTGTTTGCTCTGTGCAGGGCAAAGGGAATTCTCTCCCTYCTTGAGCAGACAAATTGAAAGCAATAAACTTTGAGAAGACACTTGGATCACCATATGTGTTGAATCTTTTTAGCCTTCTGATTAATAGGATGGGCAAATAACCTTTAACAGATAGCAAGCAAGAAGAAAAACATTCTCAAAGTTCTTTAAGGTTAGAAAAACCTGCTTTTAAAAGTCATYACTCTAAAGACTTTTGTGTTATAGCTTAAGGTGTCTAAATCCCAGAAAGAAATCACTTCAAGTACTGCACTGGGTGTCTGGTGAAGTTTAGCTGAACATTATTTTAGTTGGATTAGATATTTCTAGGAATTAGTCACTTCCCAGCCACTAAAACACAGTAACTTTTCAGCTGATGATAAAATAAATAATGCTGCTCCTTGAGATAATAGCTACCATGTACAATAAAGAGTGGATGCAACTACTTTCTAAAAGAGTTTCTTGAAGATATTTTAAAAATACAGAAAATATTTCTTTCTAGCTCTCTAATGTCAGMAGCTGAGGCTGCTGAAGATGCAGCTGATTGGATCCATTGCTGTTTGACTAGAGAAGAATGTTAAACTTCTTGTAAAGCACTGAAATATTTGTATTAGTAAGTGGTGTTAGATCTGTGCAACCCAGCTCTGGAATAGATTTTTCTTTTGGTGACTTCTGGCAAACTTGCAAGGAGAACCTATTTSTCTTCTGAGCTATTACTTTCTCCTCCGGCAATGTTGCCTCTTCCAGCTCCATATTTCTTCCATTCTTTCCTTAAGTTTCAACTGCATCAGAAAATGAAAAAGTTCATCACAGTGGCYAAGGATAACAGAGGACTTGTCTCCTTGGGGAAGGAGAAAAGAGAGAAACTATTTGTTTCCCATTTTGTTTTTGCAAAGACTTTAGAACCARAAGTCTGACCTTCTCCACAACACTGAACAGAGCCTTTGTTCCTTTCTTCTCATCTKTCTTTGAACTGTTAAAATATCCCTATTGCTGTGTTTAAAAAAGCCTGGGGAGTGTGGGGGTGGGGAGGCAATACCTTCCACAGAGCTGATTYTGTCCCTTTTTAGCTGTAAATCACTCCCTGAAAGTCTCTAGAACAGCCTGAACCTTTCCCTGATGAATGTTAGAGCCCCTCACTTTGTGTGACCATAACTTGGGGAGAAGATCTGGAGCTTTGGGGACACAGTGGGATCACAACAGGGCAATAATGCACCAATGTCACTTTTCTCCAGAGAAACTTTCTCCATTCYCCCACAAGTTCTGCAGCTCTCAGATGTTCTTTCCCTGTTTTTCATCTGGGTCAGTGCTGGTTGCCTCTGTGCCAGCTGAGCAGGAGTGAGGGGGGTATCCCACCAAAAAATAAACAGAATTTGTGAGAATATCACAAGATTTGAACCCAGCCCTGGACAGAGCGTTGAATGAAAACCTGTTGTATCCTAAAGTGCTGCAGAGCTGTAAAACTGCACTGCTGCTTCAGGGTCCAGCTGTGTGCCTGTTATTAATCATTAATTCAATACAGTCACACTTTGATACTTTCTGTGGGGGGAGCATTGCCATTTGCCTCTTATTACACTTTATTATTATCAATTAAATATTTGCTGAATTTTTCAAATTAATCTTCAGCAAATATATCCAGTGTGGTAACTGAGGACTTTCTCCAAAGCCCATTACCATCAGTGGAAGGATCCCTGCTGGATTTGGCAGGTGCTGAATAATGCTGTGAAAAAGAATTAATGAAAAGGCTTCCCTCTCAGAGATCTGACCTTCTGCAATAATTACTTCATGAAACAGAATTCAGCATAGGCTATAAGTTTTTGTTAGACCTGCACTAAAAGCTTCACTCATTACCCACTGTATTTGCACTGTGTGATGCACAGTGACGACATCTCTAAACTTGGAAAGCAAAAAAAAATATCCTGAAATATGGCTGTAGGCACTGCAGAAACAGCTTCAAAATATCTCATGACACAASAGTGATGTTCCATCTTTTTGGACCCATGCAGCCTGGTGAAAACTGGGCCAAGGYCTCCTGCATTCCTTGGTGAATCACCAGCTTTAGGATGTGAGATTTCCAATCTACATTTGACCRAGACTAGAGCAAGGAAAACACTTTCCATTTATCCAGCTGGGCTGGAGTTGAAAGCCAAAATGTCAGTGCCAGAGCATGGTGAACACGAATAAGGAGTGAGTGCAAGGCAGACAGTGGCGTGAGCACGGGAGGAGAGCTCAGCGAGCAGGGCGGTTTCCCCAGCTTTTGGCTAAACTTAATGCAGAAGATTTTTTTTYRTTTGTTTGTTTGTTTGTTGGTATAGAAAAATGTAGGCTATTAAAGGCAAATTCAGGATATTGACTGAGCAAAATTGTCCCAGGAGCTGTCAGGGTGAAGGCTCAGTGTGTGCCCAAGTGTCTCTGCTCGGAGCTCTTTGCTGTGCCCTGAATGTTGGTGTCACACCACATCAATAAACACTTCTGCAGCTGCTCAGGAAACAGGCATGTGGTGAGAGGCAAAGTTATACCATGGATTAGAACYTGGGATCGATACCAGGGTCAGTGGGGGATTTCAGTGGTGAGATTTTTAAACCATTTAGCGACAGTCTGGAGAAGGGGCCAAAGGATGAAGTGACAACATCTGCAGGGTGTGTAAAGCAATGCTGCAAACTAAATCAGCTTTCCATGGGGTAGCCAAAGCTATCCCAGACTAGGGGAGCTAAATGAATCAGCCATCTCCAGGCTGGGGTGTGTTCACAGCTGCCTTCGTGTGGAGATGCTGCAGGACCAGGCAGCAAATAGAAATAACTGGAACAGRATCAGGACTTTGTAAGAGCAAAAAAGGGTCAGGAGGCAGGAGGAGGACAGATACACAAGAGTTTGAAGAAAATTGTCCTGGCTTAAGCTAAATTCAYTTAGGGTTTTGTTTTGTTTGTCATAACATCAGAAAATGCATCTTGGGGATCTCTATATGAGAAAGCAATTTGCTGCAAATCCACTTGCAGGCTGCTGTGGCTTTTTTCCACCACCATCCACTGTTCCATATGGCTGTGATTAATAATGCTCACAAATTATTATCCTGATTATCACAAGGATGGAGTAAGGACCACTAATGAGAGTGAATCAGCTTTTAATGGAGACTTGCTAAGAAGGGGCAGTACAGTTCCTATAGATGTGATCTGCAGCAAATGATTCCACAGATACTCGCYGAGAATTAATTTTGTAACAGATGCAAAGGCCAAAACTGTGGATGTAAACTGGAGACAAGTTGGCTCAGAGCATCTGGTACAGTTTTGCTTCATGCTCTAGGCTGGATCTCACCTTTGCCCAGCCTGGTCCTGTGTCCCCACCAGCAGCTGGCCACGGGCATATCTGTACACGTGCAGCCTCCTGCCAGGGCACATGGTGGAGTTTGGACATCTGCCTGAGATCCTGGAGCTGGCTGCTTGGGGTGTTAGGATCTCAGTTAATTYCATGCTTGTGCTCAAGGATGAAATAACCAAAATCCTGCTAAAGCTTTTAAAAGCAGGGTGTGAGGGTCCAGTCTCCCTCAGATCCTGTTTTGCCCCCGTGCCTGTGGCTGGAGCTGAGGTGGCCCGTGTGTCACTGCAGATGGCTGATGTGCCCCACTGTCCCTGCTGGGACAGCACAGATGGACACAGAGCCATGGGGAGAGCTCCCTGCTCCCCATCCCCACCCCTGTCTGCTGCTGGAGCATCCCCAGCCCCTGCCAGCCCAGCAAGAACGGCTCTGAGGAATTTCAGAAATGGAAAACATGCTTAGCACAGGCTCATTGCCCTTCCCTTGCATGCAGCCCATGTACTGTCAATAACAAAAATTATCAAAGACTTACAACTTGTATAAATAGTGAAAACTTCCTTTGCTACCTGATCAAATTGTGGACAGTCTGACTCCTCTAGACAAGGCTTTCATTTTGCAAGCARTAATGCAGTGAGATTGGTACTATATTTCCCAGGCACATCAGGAAGCTCCTTGCAGATCAGAACTATCAGATTTCCACAGTCTCTTTAATGTAATTTTCTCAGTGCTTCTTGGAAGCATATTGCTATTAACTTCTTTTCACAGATGATCTGCAGCAAATGGAGTGAAGACTACAGAACTTTTCCTGTCCAGAGGTTTAGCATCCCTTTSCCCCATCCCTAAAGAGCTGTTTCAATATGAAATTACTCCTCTATGTAGGTGTTCTATTGAGGTGCAAGCATCCTCATATAAAGCATTGCCTCTTTTTTTTGGAGCAGAAGGGAACAGACAATTTTACACCTGGAAAGATTTCCATTTGGGATTGAGTTTTGGCTCAAATTTGGATTTGACAGTGATGGGAATAAACACCTTATCCCATATTAATTTTCAGCAATCCTCTTGTGCCCTTACTCTGTCTCCAATATCCTGAGCACTCATTTGAGTCCTTGTGCAGAGCTGTGTGCAGACAGCCCCAAAATGATGGTGCTGCCTACAATATTGACTGGTCTCTTTTGTGGTCCAGTTTTGGTTCTTTAAACTTGCTGCTAAGTCCAGCAGGACAGCTCAAGAAGAGCTGGATTTCTGGGTTGTTATCGAGGAGATCCAGGCCATGAAAAGAGGCTGAGATTTTTTTACAGTCACGGTATCAGACAATAACTCACCTGCTGCAGMACTGCTTCTGAATTCAAGGTTTTCTTTGAGGAAAAGCAGCAACACATTTCCTTGTCTGTGAATGCTAAAGGGCTGTTAMAGTGAACATGTTGAAGGGAACATGAAAATGTGAATAGAGTGCAGAGATTAATGCAGCATCATTTATTTATGTCAGAAGGAATAGAAGCAAGCGATAAGACCTTTTATTTAATATAAAGCTAGGTAGGTAGGTGCATCTAAACATTAAATCTATTGCTTGATTGATGRCAAAAGTGCTGTTCACTGCACACYTTGCAGACTTGCTGCTGTGAGTTTTGTCCCGTTGTCAAAACAAAACTACCCCCAAACAACTGAAAATAAATGTGAACTATTGAATGGCTTTGTTCCTGCAGAGAGTCATTGCCKAAGAATTTATCTTTAGACCAGTGATTATAGCCCTATAAGATGTGCAAGGTTTTGGCTCAACAAGCACTTCATTTGTTCTGGTGCAGATAAAAAAATAAATTGAGTTGAGAAAAATGGCTGTAGGTATGACCCAATTGTACTAATCMATTAGAAACAAGGAGTGGGAAGGGCAGGCAGTGCTCCTGGAGCATCGTGGGTACAGGTCTTGTATGTCTAAAAGTCAGCCTGTTTTTTCCACCCTGTCACTGGGTTTGTTAAAAGGTGTAACTGCACCCCAGCAGTTTCAGCTCCCTCATCCTTTGGCTGCAATAATATACACTTCCAACATTTATATTGCTGAAGAGTGTTCAGCATGCAGAGAGCAGAAAATAAGATATCACTGAATACACCGAATCAACTATCAGAAATAAGGCTGGGCTATTGATGGATTTTTAAGTATGTTCCATTTATTAGATGTCCTTATTTTTTTAAATTCATGTGAGAGATTACTACAGCTTTTCCCATCTGCTGTAACTGTCACAGAACCAGAACTGGGAGCAGTTCAGTGAATTTTRGTGTTTTGCTTCCAGTAATGGCATCTACCTGACACACTTGCTCTTGGCCCATTTCTGTTTAGAGGAGTTTATTGCCACCAACTGTTTCAAATGCAAGACAAAATGGTTTCTGTCTCTATGAATAAAAGAATTTTCTGCTCCACACTGCAGAAGTGACACTTATATTAGCTGCATTTAATATATGTTGATGGGTTTAAAATGTGTCTTTATTCATAAAGTTTCCTGCTCAGGCAATGAAATGCTCTCTSTGTAAGTGACAACATCACTAAGTGCAGAAGGCAAGGGATTGGATTTATTTGGTATGCATTTGGTTCAGCAGRGAGAATGCTCTGATTTAAGCTCTTTCCATAAGGAAGAAGATGCATTGTTTTAGTTTATGAATTCCAGTGGTAGTAGCAGTTTCTACAGCAGCACATGTGTCTGTGCMAGTGCATAGACTGGGATGGTTATTTGGATGTCTAGCAGTATTTTCTGTATATGAAGGCAAGAAAAAAGTGCTTTCCTTCATACTCAAAGATCTTTTCCATATTCCTGAATTCATATTAAATAAAGCAATTTTCTGGCATGTAGTAAAAGTCAAGGGGCTTACCATGACAAGGTGCAGATTTTTTTGAGTGAATCAGCTAGGGAGAGTATTTAGATATCAAATGCAATAAAAATTCATTTTAATCAAGTCTGTCTGGGATCTCAGTGCTGAGGTCTGGGTTGTGCATAAATCAGAGGAGGAGCAAAATTGTATCATTTTATTCTCAATCTGATATTTCCCGTGTGTTGTAAGCAACATAATGCAAAAGGGAAGTCACACTGCCCGAGTGGCTGGTGATTTATACARAGAGATTAAACATGGAGATCATGTCAGGAGTGCAGTGCTATCACTRAAATGACATTTTCAATGTGTTCTGATTTCCTGCCCATTATTACCCTTCCCCACCTGCAGCAGTCAGAGCAGCTGTGAGCACATCTGTTSTACCTGTGCAACAGAGCTGTGAAAAAAGGCTTTACATCGACATTTCACACTCCTGTTCTGACCACTGCAGGTATATTCAAACAAAACTACCTTTAAAAAAAAAAGCAAACAGAGAACAAACCTTGAAGATTTTGAATAACAGTTGAAAAAAAAAATAAACCACCCAACTCGCAGGCATTATTTGGATCAGCTTGGATAAGAATTTCAATAGAATCTAAGTGCTTATGGTGCTTTTCAATGTGTAGAGGCTTAGTCAGCAGCATGGTAAAAAGTAAGCTCTGTGATTTTCTTCCACTCCATCTGAAAAATACCTTTACTAAACAGCACGGAAAAGAATTTTTTTTGCAAACATAAGTGACTCTGTTTTGATTTTTTAAGTATTTTTCAATAATAGAGCTGTGCCAGGTGAGTTTGGATTTGCTGCTTTAGCACCTTTCCTTGAGGATTTGATTGTCCCTGTCCTCATCCAGGTTGTGACAATCCAGACTCAGTTTRTCACTATTTCTTTCACACAAAGCAAGCTGGCCCCCTCTGCCTGGTTGACAGGGAATAAGTCAYTTAAGGCCTCTGCAGGCTTGTGGAAATGGATTTAAATGATCTGTTTGAAACTGTTTCCACCCTGATCCATCTGCCCTGCAGGTGCTGCTGCCCCAGGGATGGACGAGCCCCTCGAGAATCAGCTCCAGAACCGCTGCAGTTCTCAGGCTGGGCCACTAAAACAAAACCACAAGAGTCAGGTTTTAACCTCATCCATCATGGTGGGACAATGTTGAATCTGACTGCAGATTCAACAAGATTGCAAGTGTTTTACAAAACTTCCAGATTCGAACACAAACCAAAATTTTCAGGGTTATTTAAAAGAAACCCCAAACAAACCAAAAATTTTTTTTATTCAGATTCATGACACATCTCTCCCTGCTTCTCTTTTTAAAAGCAGTGCATWAATATCTGTTATTCTGTGAGTTCCCTTTCCCTGCTGTTCCAGACAGACTCTGAGCTCTGATGCTGTGTTGATTCAGGACAACAAAATATGTTCTCTAGTGAATAACAAATTGACTTTTTCCCTTGTTCTTTTAGAGAACTATGATTTTTTTTTTTTTGAAAGGGGAACAGTTTTCAGTGTTCCTGCTGCAGCAATTTGCTGTCACTTCGTGGGACTGAAGAGTAGTGAAAATGTCTTTTTAACAGACAGTACAATAATTAACACCACCAAAAGAAAATTAACTAGCACAGCAAGGCAGCACAAAGTGAGCTGATGGGGGGAATTTTTTGAAGTTGCCTAAAGAGCTGTAGTGCATCCATCCTCCTGTCAGAAGTGACACAAGAGCAGCCTTTAACAAATGTTATCAGTCAGCTGTTACCCTTCAAAAAAAATTCAGCTAAATGCTTATCAAAACACTTAAATTTCATGCAGCTCCCCAGATGCTTTCTGTGCAGGATTTGTGATGGGAGAATGAGCTGTGGATAAAGATGTCTGCACTGTCCACATCTCTGAACAGGAGAATTATCTCTTAATCCTATGTACCTAAAAAGCAAAAATTCCCCAAACCCACTCAGATTTGGAGGCTCCAGCCAGGTCAGGGACTGCTTTTCAGATTTGTCACCCCTCCTGGTCAGCAACTGCTTCCACAGCTGCTGCCCAGGGAGGGACAAGAAACTTGCTTTTTAATTAATGTCTTCAGTCCCTAAACCTGCTCAAACCTTCCTACAGATGGATCAGCCAGGGGCAGCTTAAGTGTTCTTTAAAGCTCCCATTTTTGTTTAATAACCAWATTCCTCGGAATTAAGGGAATACGATGGGATTGCTTTTATTGGTTATTAAGGCTTCTCTTTTCAACTCCAAACTCTCCCAAATTTGCCCCAGAGATGCASAAACCTGCCTGCCAACTTGCTCTGTAGCAAAAGTGCTGCCTGTGCCAGATGTTCAGAGCTCTTGTGTCAGAATTCCAGAGACAGARATTGCCTTAAACACACATTAATAATACCTAATCTTTGGACTTCTGAGCTCTAAAGTTCAGCACATCCATGTCTCTTTGACATCCCTCCCCAATTTCAGGGCTTAAAAATGCAGTTTTGTTTTTATGAGCAGATGGTGAGACTGCTTTTGAGGCKCTGCATGAACTTTTAAGATGGAGCATTGAAGGAAAAGCTCAGCCATCATGAGGGTGGTGATGGGATTTAGATTTGGCATGTGCAGAAGGCCAAATTGTAACAGGGCAAGGGAGATCAGTGTCCAGGGTTTGGTAAATTAAAGCCTGTAATAAGCACAATGCGAGGAAATGGGTTTAAGAGTCAGACATTTGCAACACTTGTGCCTGGCATTAAGGATTACACAGACAGAAATAGGACAAGTGTCAGCTCTGCAGCTCTCAGCCTAGTCCAGCTGAATATCTGAGACTTTGGGCTTCTCTTTGCTCAGACGGAAAAGCTGGACAGTTGCTGAAACAATCCCAGGACTCTAATCCTGCCAAGGTGCTTTCTGATCTTTGGATAAACAAAAAAAAAAAAAAAACCAAAAAAAAAAAAAAAAAAAAAAAAAAAAAAAAAAAAAAAAAAAAAAAAAAAAAACACTAACAAAAAAAACACAACCAAACCAAACCAACCAAAAACCAAATCAGTGATTGCAGTTCTGCTCCTCCCCCAGAGAACTGCAAGGTGAAAAGAAACAATTATGAAAATATGTAAGGACATATTTGAGGAGAGCATCCCCTGTAAGATGAAGGAGCAAAGCCTCTCCTCCCTCCCATAACATTTTGCTCTGGAAAGGTGGCTTCACAAACACACCCTCCAACCTCTGGAAAAGAGTCTGTCCACTTTCCAATCGAGTTATGCTGTTGGAGGTTGCCAATGTTTCCTCAAGGAGGATGGTGATGGCCTTCAGGGAGCCTTGCATCCTTTGGAACAGGTCCTGGAAAGTGCTACAGTGAAGGATGGCTTTTGCTCGTGCTCCCCAGCATCATCTTTTCCCCAGCAGGAGGAATGTTCAGTCATTTATAGAAAGCCACGCTTCTCTCTTTGCTGCTGCCTCTCAAAGGGCTGAGAGGGAGCATCCAAAAAGAGGGGRAAGATATTCTGAGCAGGCTCCCTCCACGTCACACCTGCCTGGACGCTGCTCGTGCTGCTGYTAGCACAAATKTGGATTGTTTTCAGCGTGTGGTCTSTTCTGTTCTCAGCACCTCAGAGATGCATTTAAATTTAGCTCCCSTGTCATGTCTGAAGTCACAAGAATAAAACCTCGCCATCAATTATGGAAAGCTGGTTTAATTCTGGGGAAGAATTTAGCAGAGTTAGTGGCAGTTTCCCCAAGCTGGAAGCACCAGGATGATGATGATGGATGCAGCTTGGGAGAGCTTATTCCAGGTTACCAAAAAAAGGGAGTGACTGTTACACAGGTGAGCTATTTTCACATGTCTTGGTTATGCTGATCTGGTTGGGCACAGATGGAAAAGGCTCTGGAAAAGCCCAGAGGAGGAGGAAGAGAGGGGCTGGGTCATTCCTGTTGGCAGATACAAAATAGGAAGGTCTTGAGGGCTGTGAGCACATTAAAAGAAGGGAAGGGACCAAGGTGTTCTGAGTGGGATTTGAGGCTGGCAGAGGGTATGGGAACAACTTGCCATTGTTCCTGTGAGTGTGGGAGATCAGAGTTCAGATTTTACTCCCCACTTCCAGCCCCCACTGCAGAATAACGGACTCCAGAAAAATGGGATTATTTAGAGACCATCTTCGCCCCTGGAAGGGAGCAATGAGGGCAGGCAGCAGTGGCTCAGGCATTGCCCTGCTCTGAAGCCAGACCCAAACCTGACAGCACAGCCTGCAGTGGCTCTCCTGCTCCTGGCAGAAAGCACATTTCCTCAATAGTTCATGTAGATTTTTAGCCTTTCCTTGTATGTCTGCACAGGCCAGTATTTAATAGCATCATCCCCCACTGCATCTGWTTAGACAAAGGTTTCCCTTCCATAGGGAAGGGGCAGAGAGGAATGGAATTCCTCTCTGCACTGAATGGAATAAACCTGTAGGTTTGCAAATGTGATACATGAACAAGAAATTCTCAAATTCAAGCATTTCTGCAGTCATGCTGGGAGAACAAGKCAAGATGCTCAGACCGTAAGGGGTACATAGATTAATTTACTGATTTGTAAATCACTCTTGCACTGCAGAAAAGCAGCTCTGAATTTGGGGGTTTTTTTTATATATGAATAAATTCCCTTTGCGTAATGAAAAGATGCCCAAAGGACCAGGGGCAGAGGGGGAGAGTGACAGGGCTGGAATGATCCCTTGTTTCGATTTGTGGGGGGGAGCAGGGAAGGTGCAAAGGGACTSCTGGTCCCTGGAACAGGCACAGAGGTGTCAGTGGGGCTCAGGGTGGCTGTGCCATACCCAGCCTCTCTCCTCTTGTGTCTCCCAGCTCAGTGAAATGCTCTCCCAAAGGCAGTGCTGTGGGCTGGGGATGGAGTGTGGAAGCAGAGGTGGAGCTGGGCAGCTGAGAGTCACCTCAGTCAATCCCTGTCCTGTTTTCAGCCTCCTCAAGTGCCACCCCTGTGCCCTGAGCTCCTGAGCACTTCTCTGCTGGCCCAGCACCTTGTCTTGCACTCTAATATTTTTCTTCATCTGCGGGTAGCAAGAAACAAGTTCCCTGCAGCTCCTTTTTCTGTATTTGAAGACTATTTCCCATTAATCCTAAGTCCTGCTGAAGCAGCCTGAAGTTTCCTGCTCAGCTGTGTTTGCCAGGCTGTGTGCTCAGCTGCCAGATGAGCCCTGTGTGTGTGCAAGAGCTCAGCTGTAGGAGCTGCTGTGTAAGCACCACACCCCTGTGCCACCAAAGCGTTTTGGGGACACAAGGGAAGCTGCTGCAGAGCAATTTGGGCATTGATTGAGGTGATTCAGCTTCTGTGAGTGCCGTGCTTGGCACTGGTGGCAGAGCTGGAGTTCTAATGCTCATGGCTGAAAAAATGCAAGGTGGGAAGGGGATGCTGAATGTTTCACTTAAATGATGTGAATTGCCCAGGAGACCTTGAAATGGAGAAGGAAACAGAGCAGACCAGGAGAATCTAGCCAGACTTGGGTGTTATGGTGCCCTTCATTCCTGTTTAGAGGTGTTTCTTTTTGGAGAACCAGCCCAGAGTCCTAATTGGAGATCACAGTAATGGACAATATGGTAATATCCGAGTGGAAGTATCAGAATGGGAATAAATCACCCRGAACAGATGACTGAGCTGTTAATGTCCTTCTCTGATTTAGATGGATTCTAATTGCAAACATAAGTCAGTTGATTGTATTCAGTCTTATTTATGATCAATTCTGATTTCCAAATTATGACAAATATGAATGAGGTTGTAACCAGCCCAGCAATAAGCTCCATGTTGCTAAGTAACAGGACAACATTATTTCAAACAWCCCCATCCAGGCGAAGCAACTGAGCTATTGTTGCTTTCTGTTCTTGCTCCTTGTTCTTTAGATTTGCTGTTAAGAGCTTTTTAAATGCCTTCTCTTCAGTGTCTGGTTTTCTGGGAGGAAGAGWAAAGGTTTTGTTGAATTTCAAGCAGGCACTTTTTGCATTTTGTGCTGCCTGACAGGTTTTTGGAGCARTGGCCGTGGGAGCAGCTCTCGGTGCTGTGGAGTGATGCACTCCTGGAATCGCTGCAGAGCAGCCCTGAAACAGAGAGCTCTGATCTATCCAAATCTCTGCTCTGCAGCTCTGCTCTGYCCTCCCTGCTGCCAGATTCTCTGCAGTCCTTGTGCTCCTGGAATGGAAATGGTGGGACTTTGTCTGGCCCACTCTGGGTGACTGCACGGGCATCCCAAGGGATGTTTCTATCCCGGACAACACCACCCCCATGCTGGGAAAGCTGGCCAGGATCAGGTGCAGCTCAAACCCAGCTGCCAATTCTGCAAATCTTCAGCAGAAAGCAGCTTGGCACGAGCTGCTGCTCGGTACCGAGCCACGGCTTGTGTGTGATGGGCAAAATAAAAGTGATGGAGGCCAGAGCAAGCATATTGGCAAATGGTGGGTTTGGCACTGGGTTTTCCTACCTGGCAGTGGACAACCTAATGAAAAAAAAAAAAAGCTCCAGGCTTGCTTGAATTGGCATCCTGGAGGTGACAAAGGCAACAGGCAAACCCCACACAGCCTGTTCCCTTCTGAGCACTGGAGAAGGTAGACTTTAATCAACCTGAAAATAACCTGAACAATGCACTGAAGCATCTTTACTTTGGAGATACGTCAGGAACACTTTCAATCTTCTATCTTCCCTGGAACAGCAGGAGAAATGCCACTGAAATAAGCCCTGTAATTTCTCCCCTGTAATTATACCTGTCACCATTTCCGATGGAGCCGATATAAATAGCCAGTTCTGCCTTCTGTTTGCATTGTGTTTCTTGGTACAAAACAAAAAGGAGAGATGTAAACTGTCTACCCCTATTCCTGATGGTGAGACCAGCCAGAGATGTATAAAATAAATGAAGCATTCAAACAGTGCTGATTTGCTCTGTATTTCTAAGCTGGACACCATGCAACACTTCACTAACTGTTGGAAGTAATCTTGTTTGCTAAGAGTAGTTTTCTGTAGGAATTGGTCACATGATAAGGTCAGATGATGAAACCAAAAGGCAGGGCGTGTATTTTAATTTATGGTTTTGCATGTCTGATATCTGCTATTAAATGTACATTTAATGTGCATTAAATGTGCATCTGGAGACCAAAGGCAGGCCAGTGTGAGATGCAAATCTCAGTGCTTTAGTCAGCAGTTCCTCTAAAATCCTCCTGCAAGCCAAGGGGAATTCACAGCYCTTCCCTAGAGTTGTAGGAGTTGATGCATTCCAGCAGAGAAAAGAAATTCAGTGTATTTCAACTKGTTCCAGTTTCAATATCTTGGGCCAAATGGGTAAAGAATCAGTGTAAAGAATCCAACTCAGCTGATGTCAGTGGGGCAGCACCAACCGTTCCAGGGGAAGATCTTAAAAGCTGATCCAGGACCAACCACTCATGACTTAGCCTGGGATGGGAGAGCCCAGCGGCTTTTTTTGTGGTCATTATTGACTCTTACTGATGGCAGCAGCTCTGCTAGGACATCTAACCATGATGGAATTGAGAACCACTCCACAGTGGGATCCATAAATACCTCCAGCCCTGCCAGTTTTAATGGCAAACACAGCATGTGGTTCTCTGCCTTTGCCTTTAATAAGCAGTCATAAAACAGACAAATAAAGACTTTAAAATACCTAATGCAATTTCATGTAATTTCAGTATTCTCTGTCTTCTCAAGAGAGGACAAATATGATGAARAAATTAATTATGGAGGGTGTTCAGGTACTGTAATATTGACTTAYCACAACCAGAAATTTCTAGGAAGAAGGAGCAAATGAGAAGGGGAAAAGGTTTGTTTATTCTAATGCCAGAAGTTGAAAAGTTCCCAAGATCAAGGGTTTTTTACATTTCCCAGTATTTAAAGAGAACTTTGCCTACCACAGATTCCTATCTAAGGGGGGAAGGGGAGGATCAAGTCAGCACAGCAATCAAATCTGTGCAGAATGGGTTTTACTGGGGTTCAGTTTGTATCCATGAAGACTGTGGTTTTTTTTTTTTTCTCTTTGGACTCCCCAAATAAACTTTAAAACCTGTGATAATTATTAAACAGCAGAGGCATTTCAACATTTCCCCCCTGCTCACACAGTGCAACAGGAGAAAGTTCAAAATGCCCAATCTCTTCACAACACCCACTTCTGTGCTCGAGTRAGTGGTGCTGTCTCACCCAGATGTTTTCTGCTCTTGGAAGCAAAGATGTCATTTTTCCATTTCTGGCTGAGCTGTAAATTGCCAGGACTCAGCTAAAAGCTGTCTTTAAATGTTCCTGAGTGTGTGCTGGAGTATTCAGAGCCCACCCGTGACTCTGGTGGGTGCCCACAAACASGAACTCTGCCATCTCTGGATAAATCACTCGTACAATCAGCTCCCAGCTCTGACTCAGTGGGCACCACAAACCTCTCAGCACTGCTCCACAATTTGGATATTCCCAGAAAAACCAGCACCAGGGTTTGCCTGAACAGCTCAGCAGCCACAAAATCATTTTGAGAACCGAGGCAGCGTTTGTTTCACGATGTGCAGTGAGAGACAAAGCACCCAGGGCCATCGTGCCAAGAGCCAATTAAACCTCTCAGTGAGCCATGGGAGGAAAACTCCTCCAAACAAAATTGCATTTACAATGCGGTGAATCAGGAATGCTGCTGGGCCGGGTGTCAGGGGAAAAAGGTAAGAGAGGATGATTTTTGTGTGCTTTGTGCTGAGGCAGTCGAGTGTTGTCACTTTGGAGTAATTGAAGAGCCTCAGTGACCCTTCTGCAGTCGTGTCTGGCAGAGCTGTGYGTCCCAGAAGCAAATCCTTCTGCTGGTGATGTAATCTGAGGTGATCAACATGTGCTAATGAGCTTGAACTCCATTTAAATTTGGAGAGGCTGCTCCAGGAATYGTGCTGGATTTATGGGAGTGTGTGAGAGTGCAGCTGACCCCCATGGCCAGGAARGGGAATTCCTTGGTGCTGTGAGGTGTTAAAATGGCAATAATTTCWCAGAGATCTTATTACAGATGCTGAGATGTTGCATAACAAGCCCTGCATCAAAGCTGCTGTGATCCAGAGATTCCTTGTAACTTTTTTCATTTTTCCAAGACYATTTAGGATTGTCTCCAACTGCCTCTGGCTTCTCTATATCTCAACATTTCTTCTTCTGAGGTTCTCTCACAAGATTTTTCCTTCTGCCTGAGAACAGGGGTAACCCATTTGGGAGGGGATTAATTTCTTTGTTCTGCAGCTTATTTCCCCCAGTACACACCCTGGGAGCTCAGGGAATCCATCTCTCTGACTTTGGTGCCCAAAGCTTGAGGGGTTTCTTCCAGGGCTCCAGCTTTCTCCAATACAGGACCAACACAGACACAGCCCAGCTCTGAATTCTTATTGCAATAAAGGCATCTACAAAATCAAGATTTGTTCCTTCTGACACCTCATTTTGGCAAATGTCCTCACCATCTTTTCCTGCTTGCTCTCAGCATCATCTATGTCCTTTCAGCCTCTCCTGGCTCTTAGGATATGATTTAAATCTCATGTTTTGAGCCCTGAGCCTGCCTGAYGAGCCCACATGGCCCAGTCAGAGCTGCAGGGATCCGAAATCTGYGATTCCCTCCCTCACCCAGCCTTGGTATTTCCCTCCCACTCCTCAGGATGGAATTCCTTTAGCACTTGGAAGAGCTCAGCAGGGCCCCAGCCACCAAGGAGGCAGGAAATCCGAGACATTTAAATGGCACCGGCTGTGAGGGATGCCACCGCCTGTTGATGTCACCACCCTCCCCGCGGGACCCTCCTTCCTTCCTTGGAGAGCAGGTGCCCTTCCAAYGCTGCTTCCCCTGCTTGGCACTGCCTCCAAAGCTTTCTGCTTTCTTCTTCTGGAGAGCAAAATAACCCAGTGCGTGGATATTTATTTATTATTTTTTTTTTTTTTTTAAATCCCCCAAATACTACAAATGCGTTTTCCTGAGCACCGTTTTTCGAGGAATTGATCCTGCAAACGTTACCAAGCATTGGGAAAAAAACCAAAAAAAAAACAAAACTGAAGAAGCCCTGGTGGGTTTGTAGAGCAGAAGAGTCATTGTAAGTGATGAACAATTAATGTGTGTGAATGTTAGCTCTTTTCTGCAAGAGTTAATTGATACAAATGTACAGAGAGAGAACGTTCCCGCTGCTTCGCTGCATCTGAGAGCTCTTGGACCACGAGGTGCAAAGGCAAAAAGCTCSCTGGCACTGCAGCCTTTACTGAGCTGATTGAGAAATGTAATGTAATCCACTTACAGGAAAAACTCATGAAATTTGCAGGTTCAGGGAATGTTTGCAAAAAGCTAACAGCCACTTAAATATGCATGAAAAAGGAGCACAGTGTGACCCTCATGAATAGCGGCAAATCAAATCTAAGCTGTGTTTCTCCAAGATCAGAGCTGAGAAAACTCTTTTTCATTTATTTACAGTTATGATGTTTAGTGGCTCTGGAAAAAAGTCTAGGCAAGTCTCTTTTGTGCAATGTTGACATGAAAAGCAGGGCCGTGTTTATTTTATTTATTACATGGGAGGATTATGGCAAAAGCTTAAGTAGTTCTGTAAAATTTTCCAGTTGCTRTAAATTTCCTGAACACCCAATATAAGCACTGTGAGTAATTATGTCCACAGAGCAGCTCTGCCCTAAAATTCCCATTGCAAAAGGATAACTAACATAGACTAGGTATCTACTGTCATATGGGAAAAATCTTTCATGTCATTTGTCTGCCATCACACAGTGGTGTGTATGGGTTGTGAAAACAGAGTCTTAAGGCCCAGTAGTCTGCCCAATTTTCAAGCTGTGAGTYGTAATCAGTGTCTTGAACCCCTGGTTTGCAGCAAAAATCAAAAAAAGGAGATTGTGGGTTGCATTGAAGCCAGCAGTGTTCGACATTTACACAACGGCTTACAGTGGGAGAAGGCATCCTTGAGAAACTTGTGAACAACCAAAAAATGGGATTACAGGGTTGAAGTGCCAAATAATAAAGAATCAGAGTTCAATAGAGTTCAGAGGGCACCGGGGAAGCTTGAGGACTGAACCAGGAGAAACTGGAAACTCAACAAAACACAGAGAATCCAGTGATGGTGATGCTCTGGTTCAGAGGGCTGGGGCATCTCCAGAGATTCCTTCCTGCAGCATTTCCCTGATTCCCTGAACCATCAGGGGCAGCCTGTGGGATGTTACACAGGAAATCAGACTCAAGGCTTGTAATAGTTCTGTCCAACCACGAGACAAATCTATTAATTCAGAGAATTACAACTCTCAGTGATGGACACAGGAGCTCCCAACAGGAACACAGGGATTCCTGATGGAGCTGCCKTTGAAGAAATGCCCTTACCAGTAAAGCATGAGAAAATTGATGTGAAATGATTGCTTGTAATGGGAAGGAAATTTTCCCTAAATAAGATGAATTTCAGATATTTCTGTTGGGATTAAGCTGTCTTTCGGTTCATCATTAAGAGCTACTTCGCACAATTAAAATTTTAGACTTAATGCTATGATCAAGTGGCAAGACCCTTGATTTTTCTAAGATGGAGAAAACTCTGGGGTTTTGTCTCTGAGAATCTTGTCTAGCCAACAACTCAGCCATGCCTATTGAGAGCTCTGAAGCCAAGGCAGAAAAAGCCTGTGCAATAATTAAGATATCAAGATTGCTAATGACAAATCTCCTGGGGGTATGGCAGAAAAAAAATTGCATATTTAAAAAAAAAAAAAAAGAAAAAAAAGAGTACTTTGTTAGCAGCATTTATGAATAACAAACTAGTGAGGTACCTTTTGCCCCTYGGATGCCATGGAGACAGCTTTTACTCTCCATTATTCATCCCWTGTGTAATAACTGAATTTTGAAGAGCTGTGCTCTTGCAGCTTCCCTGGACCCTCACGATCAGGCCTAAATAGCGGGCGTAGAAACTCTGGAAAGGACAAAACATCTCTTGAAAAGAGTTTGTTTTTTGCTACAAAGGACAGTTTTTCATAGGAATATTGAAGAAAATAAAGGGAATGGAACACAGCTGAGCAGAAATAATACTAAATAGGAAAGGCTCCWAAGGTGTCAATGGAGAAAGAGTCATTTATTTTGTGTTTTGAATCTTTTTTGGCTCAATATCAATTTAATTCGACCTGGCAGAGCAGCATAACAAAGCYGAGCATCTTCTGGGCTGCAAAGTTGTGAAATTAATTGACTTGTACAAGCCTTTCTCTGTACTCTGAGTTTCCAGTATTCCTGAATCCATTTTCCTTTATACATCCTTTGGTTATTTCATTTTTTTCCACAAATGAGCCGTACATCGAAACTCCGTTATTTTTCAAAACATATATATTTACATGTGATTTTGGGAGTTATTTACCCMATCCCATGATTCAGCCTTCTATCAAAACTTTGCAGCAGTGACCCAGGAGTTAACTAGCAGAGGCAATATTCAGGGTGACATGACAATTCTGTGGTTATTAACTGAAGTTTTATATTTTGTTAAGATTACAGTTCCTCATGGTGTGGTTGTTGGGAGCAAGGCCATGTTTGTTCGTGTTGTATAAAGAGGCAATGAAGAAGATAAATAAGTTTCTATAAAGATGCTGCAGATGCTGGGGAAAAAAAGGAAAATTGCAGAGAAAGGATGATCCATTGTTCTGGCATATTTTTAGCACTTCTAAACCTTCCTCACAGTTTGCTTCTTGCTTTTCTTGCCAGCAGAAATGCATTCTGCTCATTTCTTCATTTATTTAATTCTTCCTGATGACCTTGTTTTACTGAAACTCAATGTATTAATAAAGGTTGATGGTAAGAAAACAAAATGCTTTGTCTTCATGGAGCATTGGAAAGGATTTGTACAGCACTTTCCTCCATTAATGCAGCATTTGAAGGTCCAGATGCCTCGCCATAAGTCCTCCCTCTGAATCTATTAACRACCTTAAAAAACAGAAAATAACATGATGAGAGGGAGTTCCTTTTTGTCCAGAACACTGGGTGTTTCATTTCCGAGAGATTTATGCACCAATGTTCTTTGAACCCATCTTTCAAAACACATCCATATTTGATCATCTGGTGCAGGAGATGTGACTAATGACACAATCAGTGTTATAAATGGTGGGCACTCCGAGGAGCACATCCACTTTGCACAAAACCTCTTCTGTTTTATTTGCAGTTTTCCTTTCTGTAATCAGAGAGTGATTCTGTGTGGCCTTTTGAGATCCTTCTTCTTCTTTCATGCATCAAGCTTTTTGTGCACTTCTGGACTAAGTTTCTCTTTTGTGACCCTCTTTAAACCCATATTTTATYGTTTCTGTTGCTGTGTTCATCTCAGGAGCAAGAACTGTCCCTGTTCTTGGCTTGCCAGCTCTTCACTGCCCTAAAAGCTTCACCAGATTCCCCCCAGTGCTCTGGCAAGGTGGTGAGGAGTAAAAGAAACTCAGCTGATTATCAGAGATGCTATTTTTTTCCTCTATGATTGAAAAATTAGGAAAACATCCAGGACCCAATCCAAAAAAGCCTCCTGTGAGTCGACTGACATTCACAGGGAAAAGGCTCTTCTAGCTGGAGTGAATCCACTGCAGGTTCCACTCTCTGAAGTGCATACCTGTATCTCGTGTTATATTAAAATCTTGCTAGTCCAAGCAGGTCACAGAAGTGCCTAAAAATAACGGTGATGGAGCTGGGTATTGATGCCAGGAAGGGTTTAAAGGCACAGTTAAAGCCAGATATGGAGTGGCCATTTGCTCCTCATTCCTCTGGTGTGTTCCTGCAGATCTGCCCTTGCAGGCTCCAGCTRTTCTTGGTGCAGCTTTCCAGAAGGTTCTGAAGGAGGATATTTGGTGCACTCTTCGTAATTTTCTTCTGGGGGACAAAAAAAAATAGCTTTTTTTTTTAAGCTAGCTTCAGTTCCTTCCACAGATTTTCACAGAAGTGAACTCCTCTGTTTCTTTCAGTCCTGCACTTCCCCAGCAGGAAAGCTGCTCTCCGTGCTGTTTGCAGCCTTCAAGCCCTTGTGACACAGTGGTCACCTCCCCCAAAAACTGCAGGAGCTTTTTCACACTGAGAATACTCATCACCTTGTTCCTTTGATGGCAAGACTGGATCAGTCTCAGGGGCACATTCCAGCCCAAAAAATTGACTACCCTSCTACTCTGCTTGTTTGCTGCTTGGTGTAAATAAGGTAAATTTTCAGCCTCTCRGTTCTCAAGCTGCACAAGAACAATAGCAGCTAATGACAGCAGCTCTGCCATTTTCAGATTTGCAGAATACAAAAAGGTCCAGAATGATCTGGGGACCCAGACTGGTGGAACAGGGCAGATGATCTTTTCTCTGATTATTTGCTCTTTGCTGAGCTTGTGAATTGGTGTGTCTAGAGGACATTAAATATCTAGATATATCTATCTATATATATATCTAGAGCAGCAGGTGAGGAACCCTTGATCGTATGTATCACTGGCATCTCCAGTTTCCCAAAAAGGAGGAAAAATCCTGAGATATTCAGCCTTTCACCTTGAGGAGTGTTATCACAGTGACAGAACAGCTCCACTGAACTGGTGGTGCCGTTGCCTCTGGGCTGGGGGGTCAGGAGCTGGTCCTGCATCAGGGCTGAGCACAGATCCAGGGTGACACCACAGCAGCAGCAGRGGAGGCTGCTCCTCTAACAAAGGTGACGTTCCTCAGATGAGATGTTAAATATAGATCCCTCCAGCTCATCCCTCTCAACTGGGCAGGCAGAAGTTAAAAATCTCATGAGACCATTGCCACAAGATAATCCCAATGTCGTGGCCAATATTTCCTGTCTTAGCAGGACTGCTTGTGATGCACAGGACAGATCTGCACCATCCTGGCTGACGAAATTGCCTCTGCAGCCTTTTCCCCACGGGTGTTCTGTCCTTGGATTCTTTGGTCCTGAATACAGCAGRGGATCCCGAAGCATAAGGAGTGCTAGAAAAAGCCAAAATCCATGGTGCTTTATCCTGAGAAGGACAAAATTAACTCCACCACTCACTGGCTTTTGCAATATTTCTGACTATTTAYACTGCTTGGAAAGAGCAGTCTGTAGAGTCTGTCTCAGACTGCCATCGATATTTCAGGCAACTCTCTGTCTGCTGTGGACATTAGCTCCTCGAGTGTAAAATGAAGATAATATTTTTCTGTCACTTAAGGATGTTGGGGGAATAAACTCTACTAATGCTTATGACATGCATGGAGACAGGAAATATAAGAGCTTGTTTGTACTATGATAGAACTGCAGCATAGCAGAAGACAATATTTTTGCTTTCTTAGCATATTGACAGACCAAATAACACTTAAAAAAAATCCCACATCCATTGAGCATGCAAGATATATATTATTTGTCCTACTGACTTTAAAAGTAAAAACAGGCAGCAAAAAAACCAAAGCAAGCAGCAACTCCTCAGGGTGCAGATTGCTTTTGGAGTAGGTGGTGTTAGCTTTATTCAAACTCCTTGTGAGTCTGTTTCAAGATGAACTTTAAAAAAAAAAAAATCTCTTTTTCTTTTAGATTTAACAATCTGGTTAATTGAACACAGACAAGTGAATTGCTTCAGTTGGTCCAAGTGTGCCTTTTYACTGTTAAAGTAATTTAACTGATTGTTTTGTCACAATCATAATATTAATTTTGAAGCAAGAAGTGACGCAGGGAGTTAAGGGTGTTTTCATTTAAAACCTAAACATTTTTCTTTTCTTTTCATTTGGAACATTACATTTTYGTGGCAGTTCTATTGTATCTTTTCAAGAAAAAGTCAGCTTAAAGGGCTGTTTGGAATTTGCAGAAATAAAGATCACATCCTGCCACAGAGAGCTGCTGAATGGGAGCAGGAGACATCCTGGTGCTCCATCACATTTCAGCAGAAGGGTTCAAGCAGAGGACTCTGTGGTGAGTGCCTATAAAAGAAAAGCCCATGTAGGTGGATGATTAGGTGCACAGGAACAAAAAGTGCCACGTGTTGCTGTTCAGAGCAATCATTTTATCACCCTGGATGCAGCACTCACTGGATTCTTCCTTCCCATCTTCATTTCACTTGAGGCACTCGGTGAAGCGTGCCTAGGTTCACGTGCAGGTTTCCAGATTATTGCACCCCAAAGAGAGAATGCTGGATTGAGGTTTTYCATTCTGTAGCAGTGCTCCCTTCCAGTGTTTGTTTTTCTTGACTAACAAGCAGTGTTTGTGGCACTCTGAGCCGCAGATCCCATCCAAGATTCAGGCACGTGGWGGGAAGCGTGCGGTGAAGCGCACCAAGGGGATGTGTGCAGGTTTTTGGAA
The DNA here is from genome assembly GCF_030028575.1 of Malurus melanocephalus. Lineage (NCBI taxonomy): Eukaryota > Metazoa > Chordata > Aves > Passeriformes > Maluridae > Malurus > Malurus melanocephalus. Next base: position 394,339 of record NW_026623714.1, on the reverse strand, counting down.
ACATCATGCAGGGAACTGCCAGGCTTCAAGTATTTTCAAAATTCAGGCCCTCTCGTGGGTGCTAAGCACTCGAATGTCTGGCCAGGAATTCCATTAAAAATCTAGCCCAGATTTTGCTGTCTGGGAGTAGAGAGTGAGCGCTGTGTCTGCGGTGGGGCAGGGATCGCAGCGGGGAGGTGAAGCAGGAGCTCAAGGAATGTGAGATGTGAGTCCTGCAGGACCAGCAGCCAACCTCTCTGGGATGTGCTCCCAAAACCCAGGGGCTGGGGATTTTGGAGCAGGGACAGATGCCTGGATAGGGTCAGTCAAGGCAGGATTTTCCTTGGATGTTTTTACTCTCCTTGAACAAGAGAGCACACACAACACAGCCCTACTGGTGGGAAGGAAAGTGCTGGCTGACAAAAAGAAGGGTGATCTTTACATGAGGTTATGGAAGAGTTAGGTGTGGGATTTGGGGCTTTTTTCTGGTTCCTTGTGGTGGAAGTATTGTCAAGAAGTGCTAATCCCACCAAAGCACTGTCACAGAATAACCTGCCCTCTGCAAACTGGCAGTGATAGCACTGGGCACCTACATGATGTGAGTGAAATTGAGTCATTGCACACAGGGGATGGTGCCTTTTCACCATGGAAGGTTCAGGCTTTGATGCCACCCACTAATGAATGAGAAGGAGAATTTCTTTCTTTCTCCGTAAATCCGTCAGAAAAGCACCGTGGGGGTTTTGCTGTGTGACACAACACCTGAATGCTGGAACAGCAGGTTAGTGTGTTCAGGGATCAGGAACGGGGAGTGAACAGGACAACTCCCACAGGGTTTTCACTGCCCTTATGCTACAGAACAACCCTGAATGGCACTGATGCAATATCAAGACCAACCAACCTGCCCACTACCACATTATTGCTGCATTGGATTTTTCCCATTCAAATGTGTGATGGCAGCAGTTTATACCAGAAAGCAAAGGTGGTTATTTTTTCTGTGGAATTGTCAAGTAGGGCATAAAGCCTCCTACCATTGTACTGCCAAATGTATTCGTTACCATCCAAATCACCAGTAAAATTAAGAAGCATGTTTTCTTCTGTAAACAAGAATAGCTTAACAAAAAGGAAAAGGCCTTTGGATCATTGTGGTATTTAGGTGATGTCTCATGGGATAATGCTATTACAGGAATTCAATTTGCCATCAAAGTAGGTGCTGTTTGGTGTCTGTGCATATACATTATGGTTATGCACATGTGACAACCATGTACCCCTGACCATGCTGGTTTAGTGGTGTCTGTGAGTGATAAAAAAAAATTAAAAAAAAAAACAAAACAAACCCTAATAAAAATATCCTGTTTTGTTTTGTCACAGTAAAGTCTAGGATAAAGGCTGCATTTGTTACACAAGATGCTGTGACAGAAGCCCATGCTGGGGCAGCTCCTAGGTGCTGCTTCTCATTTAATTACTCTGCTAATTTCCAGACTGTGTGGAAAGGCTGGGCTGGAGGAGAACCTAGGAACTGGACTGGAACAGGACTGGGAAACCCACAGCCCCTCAGCCAGACTCAGGCTGCAATTTGAGATCATACAGGCAGCAGCAATGTGGGATTCTTTTTCCAGGGTTGATTCCACAATAGTTTTGGAGTACATATTGATAGAGGGGACACCAGAGGTGAAATGAAGGCTTCTTCAGCCCCCTATAAGAAAACACTCTGCCCACAGAAGTGGGCACCTTGTAAATCCAGGGTGTTTGCAGCAAAGTTCAGGCTGGAGGGGGACAGCAGGAAAAGAGCAGCTGCTCCTCCAGCCTGGTGCTGCAGCCTCAGAGTGCTCAGCCTGGCTGAGGTGAATGGATTTCAGTTCTGCAATGCAGCCATGCATCCCCTCTGCAGAAACCTGCCTGCCTGACTGCACAGGCAAAGAGAGCTTCACTCCAAATCTCACAGGGAGGATAGAAGCTCATGAAAAAAATATTGGAAAGAAACAGATGTACAGAGTTTTAAGGACTGCACTCTTTGTGCCTGGGTGATCCACACAGATACGTCCGTTCAGCAGGTTTGTGGATGAGTAGCWCTTTGCACCACTTCAAATTTGCCCTAAGCAGGGACACGATTCCAAGGACTTGAATTTGCTGCTATTTGATTTAAACGTTAAACCAAAACATCGGAGATGAGAGCTGTACACCTGAACTTTTTAGGCAGCAGTGATTCAGAAGGTGATTCTGGTATTTGTAGGGATTAATTACCTTCTGGAGATGTTTGTTTTTTTTGTGGTGGAGAACTTCAAACTGGTTTTTAGTGCTCAAAGGCAGGAGGATTGATGCCAAACCTGGTAAATCAGACAAGTGCTGCAGAAATGTGCAGGATGCTGCAAGTAGACTTGCCATTGTTCTGGACAAAGAGAAGGCATTCTTAGGAGTGAATAATTCTTTGGGGTTCTGCATAACCCCCAGAGCTGCTGACCTGGTTCAGTGGCCCATGGATCAGTCTGGGTGATCTTCAGCAGGTGTCTGAGGCAGCATAAAACCCTTCAGTCAGCCTGGAAGCTGCCCTGGCACTGCAGCATGCAAGGTTTCGGGGAGGATTTTCTGCCTTGCAAATGCAGGTTTGAAAGGGCAGGGAAAAAGAGGAAATTAATTACAACACTGCCCCAAAGTGCCTTTACTCATGGTCACTAAAGTCTGCCAGTCCCTSTCCCACCATCTGCACTCTGCACTTAGCTTTGGTGCTTTTTTAACAACTCGCTGGCAGCTGTGAGGAACTAAAAACTTCATGAATAAAGCCAATTTATGGTTTTATTTTTGTTGTTGCACAGGGAACAATAAKGCTGTGCCAAAGGCTTGGGCAGTGTTTGTGTCAGCTGCACTCACCTCTTCAATTAGGGCAGGGATTTTTACCTCAAGCACTCAGATAGCCAGCCCATTAAAACTCGGGGTGGACAAGRACACATCATTTGCTTAGAGCTGCAGTGAAGGCTCTGGCTTTGCTGATGAATGTTTCATGACCTGATCTCTGGAGAATGGGATACTGACCACGTAGCAAGTGGCTGAAAATTGTCCAGCTTTTCCTCGTTTGCCCTGAGCCATATGTTGAAAAGCAGTGACAAGTGCAGCTGTGAGTTACAGGACTCCATTTAAAACAAGTGTTTTCTCTGACAAAGCTGTTCTTTCTACCAGMAATGTATGGTACAGCCAAATTCTGCTCTGCAGCCCAAGAATCATGGTGCAAACTCTTGTGAAAAAGTGCTAATAGGAGCTCCTGCTTCTAGAGATTGCTGACCACTCAAAGAGTGGTGCAGGAGCTGTGTTTCAGGTAATTCCCAAAGGCCAGCAAAGTGGCGATCACCCAGCGAGCCTGGAAGATGCCAGGGTAGGTACAGATGCTCTCAGGGTCGGTACAGACAGAGCTGGCTGAAAGTGCATTTTATCCTCTTCACGCAGAAAAACTGATGTGAATTTTAGAGGTGGAGTTTCTTGCCAGGTTGGGTTTGTTCACACAAAACAGGGCCCATAGTCCAGATGAGTTATTTTCTGTCAGCAAAGTCATCAGGTCTATCTGAACAGCTCAGAGATGTTTCAGGGGAAGCCCAAGCTGGCTCTGAGCACCCAGAAGTGACATCTCAGTGTTWGTGGAGGCACTGTCGAGGTTCTCAGGCTATTTTTAAGCAGAGGCAACGAGCCTATGCAGAAAAAGCTCCTTGATAGACGGGGAGCAACTGTGTTAGCACCTAGCAGGGGTTCTTCTTCCTGATGTTTTATTGTGCCATGTAAGCAGAACTCAAATTCTAGCTTTTCTGCCATCTCTGTGTGTTTTTGCCTCCTCACAAAGTGTTAGCCTATTGCTTCTCTGACTGCACAAGCAGTGTGGAGCACTCAAAACCTTCTGAAAGATGTCAGTGAGAGGAATTGCCATGGAGCTCAGGGGTGAATATATGAATTTTACGGGGGGGCAATTTGGGGGTTCGTTAGGAGCAGCCGCTTATTAAGGTCAGGCTGAGCCCCAGTGTCCTCATTCCTGGGGCTGTGCTACCTTCTGTTGAGCAGCTGGTGGTGAGGCAAGCTGTGGGGGACCCAGCAGATGGTGCTGAGGAATGGTGTGTGAGGAGTGTGGGAAGGGAGAGCGSTGGGGAAYGCGCCYGGGGAGCGCCGTGATGCTCTCYRAGTGCTCACAGACAGCACCAACCARAACCACTGCACACCTTCCTCCTCTGCCTCAGACCCTCTGTCTTCAGGAGACCCTCAGCTCCCTTCTCCAGCCTTTTCTTTTGCAGCTCACACTGGGATGATTTAATTGGTTTTAATTAGCCCTAATGCAGGGCACGTCTGCTGTTTGCCTGAGACATCATAATCGCAGGAGGGGCCGCACTGAGGAATATCAGAATCGCTCTTGTCCTCTCTAAAACAGGAAAAATAACAACCAAACCTCAGGAGAGAGTTCAGCATCCACCACAGCACYGAGCACAGCTGCACCAGGTCTCTCCTGTCACTGCCTGCATGATCAGTGACATATCATTTGTTTGCTGCAAAAGGCACATAARTTGAGGGAACAAAGCTGGTAATTAGAGCAACACGGCTCAGATGTGACACGTTCTGCCTGAGCTTCCAAACCAAACACTTGGCTCTGCTCCTTTGGATGGCATTTCTCTAACGCCTACCTCAGAACAGCAACCAAGCGGGTTGGGGAGTAAAAGAGTTACCAAAGGGACATCCTTCTGCTTCACTCAGGGCTTTGTATCTACATCCTGACAATAAGCTTGCAGGTATTTTTTGAAATAAAAACGTGCAGCTATTTCAGCTTTTAACCTTAGCCTCTAGTGTGTACCAAGATTTAAAAGCTTCTCGTGAAGGCATTCCTGACACAAGAACATAGTGTGCACACAGAGTTTTGAAATGACTGCAAGCCCTGCAACATGCTCTGAGAAATATCAGCTCTGGGCTTGCTTCAGCCAGTGGAGAAATGAACGGTACAGCTCAAGAGGACCAGTGAAAAATTTCTRGCATCAGCCTTCTCCACTTCAAACCAGGTGCCCTTTATTCTGATTGTCTCAGACAGCACCAGAGTGCCTTGCTATCAGAGTAAGAGCTCTGGTCCATCAGTGCAGGCAGGTTTTTATCAGTAATAGTCAGGATCTGGACTTTTTCCAGAAGTCAAACAGCTACCAGAACTCTCTCCAAGCAGTATCTACTGCTTTTCACTGGCTTTAAACATTAATTGCATCTTCCTTGCTGGCATCTCTGTGCATTAGGCAACTATTTGAAAAAGATATTTTAGCTTCTATGGCATATCCCTGAAAAAATGTTCTGTCTGTTGCTGCTTTTAAGCGAGTCTCCTGCTCATGGATCAGAGAACGTTTAAATTTAGGTGAAAACAAAAATATCAGCTGTATTTAAAGACGTGGATGAGAAAATCAAAAAGTACCAGGCAGTTACGTGTTCCTTAAGCAATCAGCTTCCCCTGATCCTCTCAAAACTCTTAAAGAACGCGGTGGATGGGGCTCTTTTAATGTATAATTGCCGTTTAATGTCACTGAAAGGTTCTCCAGGGGACCTGAATGACAATATGAGAGCCAGCATGGACTCTCAGAAGTTYCCTCAGAGCCCCCCGAAGTGTTGCCATAGCAAGGTCTGCAGTGATCTCTGCTGATTCACAGGAGCTGCGTGGTGCTGGCTGTGCTGGGGCAGGGCAGGCTGCAATGGGTACATTTTCTGTGTGATTCTGAGAGAATTTGTGCTGCAGAAAGGCAGGGGTATATGGATGGAAGTACAAACAAATCAACTAAAAACTCTCGGAGAAGGCTCTGTTTCAAGCTGGGAGTATCTGCAGCGTTTGCCAGGGGGAAAGATGGGAAAATAAAAACAGATTCAGAGAATGAATAATGGCTAGGGGTAGGAAACACAGATTATTGGCAACATTAAGGGCAATTAAAATGGACTTTGGGCTAAAAGCTTAATTAGCAAAGTTAGCCCAAATTGTAGTTGTGTCTGAATTTGTTCTGTAGCTGACAGCCCAGAGGTGTGCTGGCATCTAAATCCACAGGATTTGTGTTATCCTGCTTTGCAGCAGCGTGGTGAATGCAAGGTCTCACCTCAGCCAGAGACTGGACRTTTGCAGAAATGTAACTGAAAGATTACTTAGGTCTATTTTAGTCCATCCAAACATGCTTTGCTTTGGGCAGATATCTGTGCTTCTCTTTCTTCCATCCGGTATCCAGAATAAAAATAAATGAAATCAGAAAAAAAGTCTAAAAATCTCCTGATAACAGCRTATCTAAATGAGATTCCCAGAAACATTCCTTGACCTTCAGCCATTCTCAGTGATTGAAAACACTGCTTTCCAACACTTCTTGTTCTCACAGAATGGACGAGAACATTCAGACTAAAAGTTCTCYGTCCTCACTGAACTTTTCGGCTGAATCATCACTACAGACCCGTTTTCAGCCAAAGTGCTGCCTTTTGCCACCTCAGAAATGACAAGCAGTGAAGAAGAGCACTTCACCTGCTGACTGAGAGCCAGCTCTTTGAGCGGCAAGGGCAGCAGTGTGGGAAATGGAAGAAGGATCCATCTTATTTCCTTGTGCATCTTTAAGCTCAGGAGCTGGCACTGCTGTAATTACCATCATTTCCCTCTCCCCTGGCCATGAGGAGCTGCATCAAAACCTGCAGCTCTGCTCTGTGGTGCTTCATTGTTTCCTATTTATTGCTGTTCTGCTTTGGGGTTTGGCTGATGTGGAGTAAAAGAGCAACCTCCAGAGGTACAGCCCTGCTTGCTTCTCCAAAATCCGATCACAAAGGGTTTTCTGARCCCTGAATGACTGCTGATTGACTGATACACAGCTTTTCACCAATTTTAGTCGTGTGAAAAGCTGATGCAAAGAGCCAGGGACCTTTTCTATGCCCTGAATGAGATATCAGATGAGATCCACAGGCAGAGAAGGAGCTCCATAAACTGAGAATAAAACATCAAACGTGTGGCATTGCTCTGCGGCTCCGATGCAAAGAAACTGAGAAAAAGATGATTTTATCCTCAGAGAAGATACACAGCCCTTCTGAGTGTGCTCAGAGCTGGCCCCAGGAGATCACTGAGGTTAGCCAGCAAATGTCTAGGCAGCTAATTGCTTCTAATTTTTTCCAAGTAGCSAAGAATCTAGAAAATAACTGCAATTATTACTTTTCAATATATTCACTTTTTCCATGAATTAGCTGCATTATTAGTTATACCATACATCTCAGGCTGGCATCTTGACCTCAGAGATTTCAATTTTCCTTGCAGGCTGGAGAGAGCAAGGTTTTACACAAAGATTTCTTAAAATGCCCGAGGAGCTGGCAGTGTTTGCTGCTGGTTGTACRGCTCCTCTGTGAGCCTAGTGGGCCTCTATCAAACATGATTCATTTGACTAGTGACAAATAGGATCTGAACTCAACAAAATTTAATCAAAATGGGATAATGYCTGCAATTTCAGTTCAGGCTCTTGCATGGATTTAGGGTGAGCTTTTGCTTTCATAAGCTTTCAAATGTCACTTTTCTTCTTTTTTTTTCTTTCTGAAATTCCTCCTGGGCCTGCATTATTGCTGCAATTTGTTTCACCTTTCACATAGAGTTTTTTAATCTATAAGAACCCATAGTGAGTGGCTGTAGCTGAGTTGCTTTGTAAAGCAACTRTTGAAAAAGAATAGGTATTTAATTACCTTTCCCTTCCCATCTCATTTCTCCTGTAAATTATGAAAAAAAAATCCCCAAATCATAATAACTGTATGATGTTTTCTTTCTCAATTCAAATCTAGAAAAAAAAAAAAAGGGATTTTTTTTTTCAGGCAGTGATTTCTTTGACATTTCCTTTCCTGTGACTCCCTTCTCCCTTCCTGTTTTTCTTACCTCATTCCAAAGATGAGGGGGAATTTATATCTGCCCGGATCATACTCAAGGTTTTGTGTAATTGCATTTCAATGAACCCTCAATGGCCACTTCTGAAAATCCCCAGTTTTCCATCTCTGAAGAGAATGGTGGCAGATATTTCCATGTTGTAGAGCTGGTTATTGAGAGGAAGGAGCTGGACCAGGGACCCCATGAGCCAGTGACAGAATTGTGCTGGGGATGGCATTACCCACAGCTGACCCTGTTTTGTCCCCTCCCCTTCCTGCTTGGAATCCTGTGGGCATCTTGCCCTCCTGGTTCTTTGTCTTTTGGTTTGGTTTAAGCTTGGGCTGGAGAGTGCTCATGGGGCTCTGTCCCTGGGAACTCTGTTTTCTTGGGGTCAAAAAAAAAAGAAAAGGAAAATAGAAAAGCCCAGATCTCTGCCCGGGTTTTGTGCTCCCACATCCACACTGTGCCACTCAGGAACAGACAAGCCAATAGCAAATTCTTTGCTGATGCTGTGTTTGCCCAACCTCTCCCCACTCCATTTCTCCTCTTCAGTCCTCTAATTTACTACTCTTTTGTTGAGAACATTGTACAGGCTTCTACAGCCCATTTTAAAAACAAGAYATTAGGTTATATAGCCCTTCAATGAGGCAATCCATTATGTGTTTGCAAGTGAAGTGGCAACTCATGTCCCTCAGCCTCGTGTAAAGCTGCTCAGCATCCTTAAATAGCTCTGTGTGAGAGCCAGTGACCATTAGCTGTGCTTCAAGTAATCATGTTTCTCTAATGGACACATTATTTTGTAGAAAATCTTAGCCTATTTTAGATTAAAGATAGTGTGAATGTAACTTCATGAGCACTGCAATAAGAGATTAGAGGATAAGAGGGGATTTCAGATCAGAGCCCCTCGATAGCCCAAACCCAGAGCTGCAGGTTGTAGCTCCTCTCCAGGAATTCACACCCTGGCTGCTATGGGATCATCCAAATAGCTGCAGGATGAGTTCAGATGGATGGTATTCAGCATTTAATCTTCCTCTGGAAGCTCTGGGGTATGGTAKAGCTCAGATATGGTAAAATTTCACTTCTCAGCTTACAAGGTAAAGCAGGGTTTTACTGAGAGATCAGGAAGTGCAGTAACCACAAAGAAGGAAASTCCATTTGGATTAGAGAYCAAATTTKACTTTACCTTGGGTTTGCTGTTGTTGTGGTCACTGTGGATGGCACTGATCTCATATGAGCACCCACTGTCTGSTGCTACCTGAGAAATAATTCCCAGCAGCAGTACTGATTGTCTGTCACTAAACCACTAAACCAAAGACAGGGCAGTTTTAAGATGAGACAGTTTTAAGATGAGGTTCCTTGCCTGATGCTCACTGCAGCCATCCTGATATGTCCTGTGCAATAACCAGTGTACAAGCTTTGGCATTAATAGATGTTGGCTAGAAAAGTCTGATGCCCTTTTTTCCTTTTATTGCATGTGAGCACTGCCCTGCTCAGTGCCAGGCCCTGATGTGAGAATTTGTTGCTTTTGTTCATATAACTCTTCAGTACAAAATTCTTCTCTGAGCACAAAGGAGGTGTGCAGTGGGGCAGAGCCTGTGAATCCCTGTGGACATGATGACCTGGAAGATGGTTGTTGTAATTCCCACCCATTTCCCCTGAAATTTTACTGTTTTCAGGTTGTTAAAAAGAAGTTTTGTTGGGGGAAAGGCCTTTTAAAAATGTGAGGCAAATCAGAACCAGCTGCTGCTGAAAGATCCAAGATGTGGTGAAGATCTGGTCACCCATGGGTCACCTGTCCCCCTGCAGTGGGAGAAGGACTGTCCCCAGCCAGGCTTGCAAAAAACTCCTGAGTGGGAGACAGAAGGTCCAGCCTGGCTGTCCTATGCATCATCATATAAAACCAAATGAAGGAAAACACCAGGAAAAGCAACAAATACTCCCAGAAAAGCAGGACAGTGGAAGGAGCTAATCCAGTAAATGTAAAGGTTTCAGGYTTATTGGTTGGAAAAGTTTAAGAAATGTTTCAAAGGCCTGTCCATATTAATCCCTGATAAAGAAAGCATTGACCTGYTCAAGAAGGAAGTCTGATAAATGAATATATTTCAAATGCATGGTTTCAAAACATATCGCCCAGTAGCAGAGCACTTTCTCTCCTACCTGTATTTTCAGGGTTATCTGCTATAGAAATAGATACACGTGCAGTGAAAATCAGTATTTGACAGGTTTCTGCTGTACAGCAGGCAGCTTTACATTTTGCAAGCATTTAAAGAAAATCTTAAACCCTGTGGGTGTCTGACTTCATTTTAACTTCTCAAAGTCCAAAGAAGTTTTACATCAGCCTGTTCCTTCTGTCCAGATCTGAAATTGGTATTGGGGAAATGGTGAAGTGTGTCAGGATAGGCTGGTGTGTGATACCCTTGCTAAATCCACATTGCATATCAACCCTTTTCCAATTTAAGCCTGTGACTCTAGGAACAATTTCCTCTGGAGTTTGTTTTGGAGCCTGGAATGGTTTCATCCTTTGCTCCTGTATAGGCAAAATATAGATTTCTTGGATGCCCCTGCTCCAAGGCCTGTGATTTTATAAAGCAATTGGGAATTTTACAAAGCAGTTGTATCACTCTTYTGGCACAAGAGGTTCTCATCCACTGCTCTTAGAGAGATTTACTCACATCTTAAGTAAAGTTCAAGGCCTTGACTCCATGTTCAGATCTTCTTGCCCATCATGAGATGGTTTTGAGTCACACTTTGTGTTATCTTTACTTAAAMCTYSTACTTTCCACGCAATGCCCTTGATTTGTCTATTTTTGTCCCCTGTTTACTCCCATGTCAGGGAAATTTCTGCTCTTTGGTTTCCCCTGTGTGACAGATCTCAGCCTCACTGTGTCAGTTCTGACCTTGGCTCTACCCAACAGGGCACAGTTGCCGTTTTGCTGCTGCTTTTCAGCAGAACCACCCCCCTCTTAACTCCCTTGTAGCCAAATTTTGTTGTGGAAGAGATTTATCTCTCTCTGTTCATTCAGCTCTCCTCCCTCTCTGGCCATAGAGGAGGCCAAAGGGAATTGAAGGGACTCGAGAGCCTGAGCAGCAACAGGAGGGTGGGATCATTAATGATTTCTACCCAAGACCTGGCACGAGCATCTGCAGTCAGCAGCCTGCCCACTGCAGACAGCTTTGTTTGAAAATTTYTGTGAGTCATAACATGGGAGAAAGGATCTGCAGTTCCTAATCAACCTCTACAGCAGCCTATCCCCTCACCAGTGAAAAACAACAAACCAGAAAATTCCTGTAACACACTGCAAAGGATTCATGCATATAATAATGAGTTTTCCGTGGTTTAAATGGCAGCACTCTGAAATTAACAGTTCTGGAGTTGTCTTATTCAGATATTACATCTTAAAAGTAATCATTGATTATTGAAAAATAGATGTGGCACGGCAACTGTAACAATTTTTTCTAAATTACATTGCTGTTTATTTGCTCCTAAGTCCTCATTTAACATGCTTTTTAAATCAATTGCTATTTAATCAACAATAGGTGCCTTGTGAAATCTGAAGGAATCCTCATGAAGCATTATTGCAAATATTGGTACACGCACTGTTACTGTCCCTAATCCAGAAATTCAAACCTTCCCACTTTCCAGGAGCAAGCCATACAAAATTATGGTATTAAAAATAAGAAACATTAAGTTGATGGTTTTAAAAAACAATAAAATTCCTTTCCTTCTGAAAAACAAGTGGCAAACTGATAGTGTCTTTGGGACGTCATTGACTAATATCGCCTGGGGCATGGAAAAAGCTGCTTTCTCCTTGAAGAACCYCCTGTAAAAATCACTCAGACTCGATCAGGGTGGTTGTTTGACTGGTTGGTGCCAGGCTGGGTGCTGTGAATGCCCAGGCTCCTCCTCAATGCTAAAACACAAAAGAAGAGGCTGCTCTCCTCCTCAAAAGACTTGTCAGTACCACTGCAAGCTCTTGTAAAATTTCCAGCTTCAGCAAAGTGCACTCTAATCCTCTACAATTTCCTGAATGAAAGTGGGATAATTTGAAGATCAACATGAGATTTCAAAGCAAACATCTGGTTTGGAAGCTTTTCTCTTCCTTTCTTTGTCCTTTCTGTTTCAGCTAGTTCTTTCAGACCTCAGTTTGATGATGAGGTCTAATGCAGTCCTTTCCTGTGGCAGTGACTCCATTCTTAAGTCACAAATAATTTTTTTCATGTAACAGTAGGTAAGTTATAGAAAAAAAAAACATTAGAAATCTTCAGGTATTTTTAGCTTATTCTTTCAGGGCTTATGAGAAAAAATATATTAAAAAGACCTTGTAAGTTACATTTCTCAGTATTCCTAAGTCTCTTGGAAGATTTGTGGGGTTTTTTAAATCTCCTTAGCATTATACTCCTAAAATTAGCATAGTCATAGAAGCCCACCTTCATTCACTTGGTATTTTCCATTTGCAAAATCTGAATTTTCCCATTTTCCAGGRKCTTTTGATTGTATGGTGTGTGGATCAAGACTGCTCCACTTGTTTTAGTCCCGTGGGTTTGCACTGGTGCCACAAACGTGCTTGGACTCAGCAATTAAAAACCCTGAGACATTGTTTGTGCTCATTATTGCTGCRGGTGGGGCTGTACGAGAAGGGATGGAAAGAGTTTATATAATATTGGGTGTGGAAACAAAAATATAAAAATAAAAATAAAAAAAAAAAAGAGTCTGTTTTCATTTCAAGTCCTGAAAATGTTCTCTGGGGGAGAAGAGGAGGTGCAGGGTTGCAGTAGCAGCTCTCAACTCAGATTTTAGGTGGCACCATGTCCCCTCCCCTCTGAAGGAATGAAGCTTCCCACACAGGGTAAGAGATGAACTTCAGGAACATGACAGGAACCTTCCTCCATCTGGATCATCCACTTCCAGCATTGCTCATCCATGGCATGAATACGAGAAAAAGCCAAGATGCTGAGATGGGAATTGATGTTTCAGGGTGATATGTGTACCAGCTGCAAGATTTTCTGGGAACCTAATGGGTAACAAGTTGGCATAAATGATTGTTARCTAATGCAGGATTATACCAAATGGACCCATTATGCTGCACGGAGTGCAAAATAAATTCTGGATGATGGGACATATTCTTAGGCAAAGAGGGAATTTCAGGGAAGAAAAAGCCTTTCTTGGCTGTTTTTGTTTGTTTAACAGGCAATTATAAAAAATTACGATCCCAGGCTAAGTTGTGGCATCACACACCCTAAAAATACACAAGTAATTAATTTATTAGTCAAAGCCAGCATTACATCCCATATTTACAGCTTGTCTTAATACYCTTCTGAGCCTCCCAGTGGATTTCCCAAAGGCAAACACAGCAGGAAGAGGCAGAGAATCAGATGACAGGCCAAGAAGGTTGTTCTCCACATGGACCAAGTTTGTGAGTTTTGACCCAGTGCCCCAATTAATGTGACAGCTGATGGCTGACAAGGAACCCTGGCAGGGGGGAATCTGCCTCCCAAAAAAACACCTAATGAGGTTGKGTTTGTGTAAAGAACACCTGCAGGAAAGGGCAGGAGCACAGCTCAGCAGGGATGGCCAGGCTGTGAGATGTCTCTGTGCCTCACTGTGCACTGGGCAGGGCAGGGAACAACCTCTAAATCCAGCACAGAGCCCAGGCTGCAACAACCTGGAGCTCCAGCACAGCCTCTCTGCTCCCAGTTCCCTTAAGAAATCCATAGATTTCAAAATCAACCTTTTTAATCTTTCATAGCAACAGACTCAGGAGAGATTATAATTGTTGAATTCCAGTGACAGACACAGAGAGAAAGAGAGCCTGGAGCCCCGAGCCAACTTTTTAAAACAYGCCCGACCAAAAGCATTAGCAAAGCAGTGTGTCAAAGTCTTTTTCAGTCATTTGTGCTCTGGCTTACTGAAAACAAGCTTCTGTGTGCCAGTATTCCCATGTCCTATGCAGCTGGGCTGAGGTGGAAGAGCCTGTCATTTAATTCTTGTCTTCGCAGCCAGAGCTGGCTCCTGSAGCTCGTGTGGCTGAATATTGATATCCATATGCCTGGTGTAAGCACAGACACACAGCAAATCAGTTTGCATCTCTTGGTAAACACCGGGTGCCTTTCCAAAGATCAGCTCCAGTGCCAGCCATTGTGGTGWGGTGAAGGAGTTTTTGGGTGAAAAYGAGTTCCTTGCTGCTGCCTGGGGTGTGGATTGCTCTGCAGGGCACAGCTTCCAGTGCTCTGAGGTGCTGAGAAAGGCACTGCAGGCAGMAAAACTGCCCTCAGGACATCCCAGCTCAGCCAGAAGGAGAAAGGYCATGTCCTGGAGGCAGCAGGAGATRGAGTCACAGGTTAGGGACATTTCCTTATAATTTCCTTTACAAATAATGGGTCAGATTCTCTGGTCCTTTAGGTTCTGCTGCTTGTTCCCAGTATCAGCCCTTTTCCCCATGACACCTGAGCCTCTTCTGAGCCCATCAAAGGTGAGGGGACCCTGTGGAGGAGTGACAATATCCTGGCACATGAGCTGAACGAGGCCCTGGGAGGGCACAGCCTGTCAGGGGCACACTGCTCCCGAGTGGGCAGATTGCTGTGGCTTAGGCTTGGCAACTCCTTTTAYTWTTWTTTTTTTATTTTTAAAGCAATTCTGCTTTCAATTCCTCATGCAAGCTATACCTGCCAGGAGGGAAACAAAATAACCTGTTGAGAAGAGCAGAAAATGAAGGGCTACTTCAAATCGCATTTTAAAATGTGATTATGATAAATTTYTCTTAACCCTTAAGTCATAGGTAACTACAGAGATGGAGTTTCCCCTAAGCCTGAAAAAAAGCCTGACTGTTAGTAGTAAAATAATTTCTCATGCTTTAAATTGATCTTTCTTTGCATTTCGTTCTACACAAAGTGGATATCTACGGTTATTTCACCAGGCAGCTGCCCCCTAACTCAAAATAACACTTGATGGTAGCAGATTGTCCCTTCTGTGGCCTTTTTTTGTCCAGGCAGGACAGGAGGTTGAGGGTTGCTCCATGTCCAAGCTGCTCTGCATTCCTCACCACCCTTGGAAGCTGTAGGGTCACAAGGAGGAATATTTTTGTTCCCCTCCTGTTCCCCTTGGATGCAGGAAGGAGCCAGRGCTGCYGCCTTTAGAAACGCTCAAGGGGTTGGGTCTGCCTCAATTTTCTCTTCTGCATGGAAAGACTTTTATATTTCCTGATCCTGTGCATCACACTTCAGCTCTGGCAGTCTGGAGCACAGGTTTGATTTGCTCTTTGCTTTTTGTGGGCACTGGGAAAGGATTGATTCCCTGATTCCTCCACCTCAGTGATGCAGGAGCCTCTCCTGCCTGGGCACAAATGGGGGAGGTGGATGTGGAACCACAAATCAAGGTGGTGCTGGAGCTCAGGAATTTCCATTTCAGGAGCCAAATCTGCTCTGCTCCGGTGCTCAGTGCTCACCCACACTCTGCAGACTCTCTCTGGGGTTCACCACAGCAAGAACCTGCAGTTCAAAGGTCCAGCACAAATCCCACCCACAGTGACCTGCAGAGCTCCAGCAGGTGTGGAGGAGGCTGAAGAGGGCAAAGGTTCCTGTCAGAATGAGCTGCAGCTTGAARGCATCACCATTTCTGCAGCTCCTGCTGCATCTCGAGCAGAATTGAACATCCCAAAGATCCAGACACAGCAGGGCTCTCTAGAGCAATAAGCCTTAAAGGATATTCAGCAACAGGCAGAATTCATTGGGTTCTGAATCTTTTCTCCAGCTGCAGCAGCACTCATCTTGCTGACCCCTCATGGATGGGACAGATCTCACCTGCCTGGCTTCTCCTACTGCCTGGGAGTGCTTGGAAAGCATTTCTGGACAGAGAACAGAGCCATGCTTCAAGCAGGGCATTGCTGTAATGAGGGAAGTTAGGTTCAACTCACTGCTTCAAGCTTCTGTGTCACCAGGAAACTCAGGTCCTTCCTTTATTATTTGTATTACAGTAGCACCTAGAGGCCCCAGGTTGCTAGGGTTTGTAGAGCTCTTGGCAGGAGATGGCCACTACTCCTGTGTCAGAATAAAATGACAAAAAGAGTGGGAAAGGAAGGGAAAAGTGATCTGACTGAGGTGCTGTGGAGCAGTGTAATGGAAAGTGAGGTCGTGGCTGTCTCAGTGGAGGCTGATGCTGCCAAGCTCTGGGCTCACAGCATCTCAAGAAGCTGCAGTGCCTTCAGCTCAGCTATAAAAAGTCACTGTCTGCTCAYTTCCAGCCCTTCTTCAGCGCTGCTGTGAGTGAATCCATTTCATTCCAMATTGCAGCAGATTAAGTCTGTGATCATCCTGGGGCTGAGGGTGGGTGGCACCTTCAGATGTGTCCGTGGTCAGCTCTCCTCTCACGCCTGAGCCCAATCCAGTACACTTACAATATTACTCATCATTTTAGTTTGGAAATGTTCTTCTTAATTCCTGCCTGAACCATGGAACAGCCAGCTCTCTTCATTCCAGTTTAACATGCTGGAACTCTCTCAGTTTCTCTCGTTGGTCAGAAAAAGATGGATTTATTGAACACAATGTAGAAGAACCACTTCAGACACAGCACCTCTGTGTGAAGAGTGTACCTGTGCACRTCTCTGTAGCACAGACCAAAACAACTTGCTGCTTCTCCAATCAGGTGCAAACCTGGCCTGGACCCTGTTGGGAGGTAGAAAAAGATTTAAATGTGTATTTTGATGCATTTGCTACCACTCCTCTGAAATTCTGTTGGCATTTATAGCAATAATAGCTCTGCTCCTGAAGAGAGAGGTTCTGTTATAAAACAGCAATCTCTGCCTTTCAAAAGAAACACTTAAAAACTCTGCATTTTCTTTTTCTTACCTAAAGTTTCAGCACCTTTATAGGCTGTAATTTCACTGKTTTCCTTCTTTAAAATATGTTTTAAAAGGAAATCAGACCTCAGCACATTCTGTAGTTTTTTTTTCAGAAGAGTAGCACAGAACTGGCAGTGCTACAGTTTGAATCTTGTCTAAAARCCTGACAAGAATAGGAGTAATAGGTGCAAAATCTCTATTTATTTAGCTCCAGCCACCACCAGCTCTGGATTTATCTTTTGCAGCATCCTTATGCAATGCTGATGAAAGTTTTGAATGTTTTTGTGTCTTGGCAGTGTGAGCAGCAGGTCCTGCCCACAGCAGTGCCATGGTCCTGCATGAAACTGGACCCAATGGTGGCCTTGGCAAAGCCCAGCAGGAGGATCAGACCTGTGAGATCTGCAGAAGATGTTGGCTGCCCAAATATTTTGTCTCAATCTTGTGGCTTTGTGTCAGCCTCGCTCAGGACAAGTTCATTAATCCTGGCAGTGATTAGCTCTCTGCTCTCTGCCCATTTCACCCTTGTCTGCTCTCCTGATCCTGACTAAAGCAGGACCAGCAATGATGATAAGAGACCCTGATAGCTCTGCCATCTCTCTGAGAGTGCTCTGATGCTCCTGCTGTTGCTAAAGACAGAGAAGCAGCACTCGAGACCCTCTAACAAAGCTCTTTGAAAACCCTTCCCAAGCCCTTGCACATTGACAGGTATTYGAGTGCAGTCCTGTGCTTTTTTCACCCCTTTTCAGAGTATTTTACCTGTGGAGTTGCTCAGTGAGGATCCTTTTTGCTCTTATGAGAATGGATAGCAGGAGAAAAGGGATGTTTTTATTCCAGAGTGATTTGYAGACCTTTCAAACGAAGCTGACGCTGGGCATCCCAGAGAGATTGGCTGTGCTATGGTTCTGCTCAGAGAACTGAGCTGGACCCTTTTCCCAGGCTGGAGAGCTCTCCTGGCACTCCTGCATGGTTCTGCAAACCAGCCACAGTCCATGCAAACATGTTTGGTGGAAATGCTCAAAGATTCAGYTCCTATTCCACAAGGAGCAGCAGCTGACCCATCCCTTTCATATTTCCCCTTAAAGCAGGAAGTTCTGACTCCTTTAACCCTTTAACCATCTCACTGCAGCCTAGATTGGGGAAATTAGAAAGGCTCAACCCCAACATTAGCCCATTTCTAATTAGCCTGGTTGCCATAGYGACTTGGAGGGGTTTATTAGCATCAGCAAGCAAACCGATGGAACTGTGCAACTTCTTCTGCAGCTGGGGAATGTAAAAAGTGAATCCCCACATGGAATCATGCTTGCAGGGCTGACAYTCAAATCACAGGCATTGTGTGCTCAGGAAAATGACTGTCACTCCTCACACAGAGGGTTTCACTTTAGCAGGAAGTGGGGGGTGCAAAGAAAGGTTGTTTTTTCCACTTTCCCTTTTTCTATCTGAGGCTTTAAGATGAACATTAAAATGCAGAGGAGCTGAAGAAATTCAGATACCTTATTTAAACTAGAAAAAAAGAGTAGAGGAGTAACCAACCCTGAGGCAGTCAGTACTGGATGTGGACTCTGCCTCCTTTATTTTCATACACCAAAGAGCCAGGATATTCCCAGAGACTTTCTTGTGAGGAACATGGAAATGCACAGAAAGTGGTTTCCACCCTTTATTGATATTTCCTTTTTACTACAAGGAGTTGAAATGTGTGTATTTTTGATCCTGAATGTTGTCATGGTTACGGGACTGCTTGGATGCTGCTTTTGCACCCCACAAAGATGCTGTGCTCCGGGTTTGGTGGGGATGCTGGGGAGCAGCACCCAGCTCACCCTGGAGCAGGGATTCCCATGCCTTGGGGTGGATTTCAGCCACGGGAGGAGGGATGGGAATTGTGTGATCACACTCCCACCACTCTTAAAAACGCCTGCCAGGTAATGCTCACTCCCTAAACGTATCCAGCCTTGCACATTTCTGCCTAAACCACTCTTTGCTTTTGTGGTTGCATTAAAAGCCTTGTTCCTGTGGATTTTGGGACCAAGAGCTTTATTTTTTTTTTCAGCATAGACTTCATTTTAAGCTGGAATGCACAGCATTGTTCTCTCATGAAGGAGAAAACACTGGTGCTGATCTCCATAAAGTCAGTTCTGTTTGTGCATCTCGTGGAAAACCTCGAATCTGCCAGCAAGATCATGTGGTAGACATGCTGTCGAAGCTGTTGGCTTTTCACTCAAAAACAGCAATTGAAATATTTTTGTCTGAACCCCTCCCCTCCCATCTTTTTTTTTTTAAAGATTTTTACCCAGAGGGTTTTCAGATTTCCAAATCTATAGAAAGGAAACACTAGGAAGAAAATKATTTTCTGCGAAATGCAGACAGGGAGAAAACACCAATTTTCTGAGAGGATTTTTCAGTGAAAGGTTGCAATTTGCTGTCAAAGGCATCTTTATTCTTTTACCAACTCTATAGAATGCCGTGTCTCAGGTCCTGCAGCACTTTACCCCCACTCACATTGCAAATGGAGGCTCATAAGATATTACACTTTTTGTTTGTTTTTCGTACCCTGAAGTGGTTTTAAAGGACTCTTGTGAGGAAAACCGTGCTGCAGGTTGGAGACAGGCAGATTTGTGCTTTTTCACACTAATCTGGTATATGGCCTTGTGCAAATGACTGTCTGAAGTGCTTTCTCTGCTTTTAATATGGACTCTCAAGTTGTTTGGATGYAGATGTCTGTACCAAACCCAGGACTCTGTGTGCTCTGAAGACATGCTCCTGYCCAAGACAATCTGAGGGAGGAAATAATAAATGAACATGCAGGGAAAATAATGTACAAAATAGTATTTTCTGGAAGTTGAGTTCTGAAACAGTGAGGTTAGCCAGTGAATACACACTAATACCAGATGCCTACTCATCTCTTGAAGCAGGAAAACTGTGGGTGGAAGGAWGTGGATGGGGTGGGGTGCCCTGTTTTGATGGACAGGCTCAGGTAAGAATGCAGAATCAAGAGAGGGCAGCAGTGCTGTAGCTGAGCCTCCCACTCCCAACTCACCTGATCTCAGACTCTCTCTCCTCTGAGAGCCTCATAATGAACCGGTGCCCAGGGATGAACGAGCCACGTTCCCTCATCACCTGCACTGAATGAGAATGGTCTAGAAACGGGGGAGAGCGATTTGTCACAGTCAGTGAAGGAAAAAAATCTGAATCCAGTCAGGGTTGAAATAACAAATGTCCTGAATTCCTCTCCAAAAGGGGAACTGGACAAGTGAAWAATGTTTTGTGGGGAAATGGCTTTGCCCTGCTGGGTAAGTTTTCAGGAACTCTGTGGCAGCTGAGGAGAGGGTGAGCTCTGTTCATTGCCAGGAATGCCTTTTACTCTGTCCCTTCCCACCACAGCTGCAGCCCCAGGCTCAGAGGAGCCACATGCAGGAAGGACAGGAGTGGTTTTCTCCATCTCCAGTGGTTTTCTCCATCTCCACGTGCTGGGCTGCCCCTGTGGCTGCAGCAGGGTGATGTTTGGCCTTGGATATCGGGGCTCCATCCCTGTGAGCACAGCTGGATCTGCAGCTGCTCCTCTGCTGCRGGGGCTGTGAGCAGCACAGGATCAGAGAGGAGGACAGGGGCTCCGGGATATCTGGGCACTGCTGCAGGTAATGGAAAGCACGTCAGGAACTGAAATAGCAGCAGGATTTAAATCGAGAGTGTGTGTGATTTTCCCCACCTGGTGAGCCCCGGGACTTATGGGAGGCTGTGGCACGGTGGAGAATTAACAATTCTGATTGCTGCCGATTTGAATTGCTCATTTGGAGTCCAGGGTAGGACGAGTGTCCATTAGCTCCTCTCAGGGATTTCCTATTCCTGCTCCTGGATCGTCACTAAAGGAGCAGAGCTGAAGAAACATGTGCATATTGCAGAGACAGCTGTAGGCCAACCAAAACACCTACTTCTTTTCTTTTTCYTTGAGCTAATCTTGTGGTGAAGTGCTGTCAGAGCAGCTTGCATTGCTCTGTGCATGGGGCTGCTGGTGGCACTGGACTGGGGACAGCAGTGACTGCAAACCCTTGATGGGATGACTGTGGCTTGCATGAGAAGCAGGAAGCTGCTGCTTTGGGGTCACAGGGTGCACCCCCATCTCTGTGCTGATAAATTCCACTGCCATGGAGGGAAAAACAGAAGCTGTGCTTTGTACTGAAAAACATCAGAGAACTCTTGGGCCTCCCACTCCCAGCAGGAATCTTTCAAAGTCACCTGTAGGGCCCTGTGGGAGGTRACAAGGTCATAAACTCCAAGTGGTCAAGCCAGCAAGRCATGTCCTTGCCTTCCTTCAGGGCYAGCCAAGCCAGCAGCGAGGGGAGCTCCTGCCTGGCGTCCCTTTCCCATCCCACTTTCTGTGTCCCCTCCCACCCCTGGCAGTGTCACCWGGCTGCCAGTGCAAGCATGGCTGTGAAGCTCCTGGGGAAACAATGTATGCATGAATATCACAGTGGAGGCTCAGACTTTGTCCAGAATTAGAATATTTATTGATTCCCCCATTGTCTTGTTGTACASGTACAGCTGACTGTGGGGAGTGTCTCTGGACCATTTCTAATGACTGGTGCATGGGAAGGGCCCCTCCAAGTGTGTCCATCTCTGCAGCCCTCAAAGCCCTGAAATCACCAGAACTGCCTGGGGGATTTTTATGTGCAATCCCATTAATTAAAATTAATGAATACCAGTGGGCATCTAAATAAAAATTAACAAATACCAATGGGTATCTAAATCCCTGATGTGATTTTTGAGAATGAAACCAGCATTCTCTGCCAGGGAGAGAGGTCTGTTCAGCTTCACTCTCTTGAGTTCATATTTTCCCTCGGGGTTGCTTGCACATTCCTTACAAGAGACTGAAGATTTCTCTGGAACAGCCCCCGCTCTTTCATAGTGCTGCAGTCACACAAAATAAATATGAAGTGAGCTGATTACATTCCAGGAGCTACGAGATACCACGTGTCAGATCCAAAGTGTGCTGACCTTTCCACTCCCAAGTGGACAGCTCTGACCTTTTGTGATGCTGATGAGAATCGTGGAGGAAATCATGATTAGGGGGAAGTCGTGCTTTATTAACATAGGCAGAGCACAAAGAACTCATCATCTAAAGGCCTGCCTGTAGGTGGTGGGACACAAGGAGGAAAATCAAGAAGCATGTCCGAGTTGTTGGCTCATTATGGCACTAATGGGAACAGGACAGAGGAGCAGAGGGGACGGCAGAGGGGTGGATGGGGAATTGTGCTTTGCTGCAGAGGCTTTCTTGCAGTGACAGTTTTAGCAACAGCAGTGCAGGATCCTGCTGGCTCAAAGCCTCTTTGTGATGCCATTTTACAGAAGTTGTTATTTGACAGAGGAAGGCAGGAAGTCCCGGTAGCTGCAGGAACAGAGAGTGGGGTTTGGTAGGTTTTGCCTTCCTACAAGGGCTGTTAATGAATAGGGATATTTTTTGGGGTAGACTGTGAGGTGCACACACTCCCCTTTGCAGGTTTGGCTGGGGAGGTGGGGAGCAAGGAGGGTTTTTCTTGCACAGCAAACGTAACTTCAGAAAGTGAGGAGGTTGGTGGGAGGGGGGAGGGTGGGGGAAAGCAAGCAAGCACATATTATATTCCAACTGTTTCCACGGTGACATTTCATAATCACAACTCCCGGGGAGGGGGGAAACGCTGCACCGCACAAGCTGGAGGAGGCAGGATGGCTCTGTGGATGCAGCCAGCGAGGGATGGCTCTCCAGCACCTGTGGATCACCATCCCAAGGATTTGGAAGCAAGGGCCAGCCAAACTCCTGAGGCTGCAGCACAAACCCCRGCCCAGGAATTCAAATGCGTAGCACTCACCATCATCTCCATCCTTTTCTTTTAAGGATGAACATTTATAAATAAATATGATATCATCACGCTAGATAGGAAGTCTAAATAGCTTCTCTTTCTTGGCAGGGAGGAGGAAAGGAGAGATATATGTAGGAAAGAGCCCATGAGATGTAGATAGCAAAGCAGGATCAAATGGTTGAAAGCAGCCCATAATGATTGAATTAGGTCACCAGGTCTTTGCATTCCACATTGTCTCTCTTTTTACCCTCAGTCCTGGWGTTTCAATCTCCAGGCAGATTGAAACCTGCCTTTTCACCACGAGGGCTGGTTGCACAGTGCCCAGAAGGAGCCAGAGCTTTCCTAGCAGCAAATCACTCTCACAAGTCAATCACTGGCATATTAATCATTTCCCAGAGCAGCACCGTGTTCACCTGAATCACTCCCAAATGTCTGTGGTTCCCTRTGTCATTTCAGGCAGTGCACCACTTGTCATCATGCTGCTACAGATGGCAATAGCTCTTGGGGGACAAGAACATGAGGTTTTCATTCCTGGGGATTCTCCTGTAGCTCCTGTGGCAGAGATGAACAGTGTGCTTCTGTCCCAGCCCTCTGCTAGGTTCTGGGAGATCAGGCAAACTGATCCCACTGCCCATCTCTCAGATGGATAAAGGTGTTTTTTTTTCCTTCCAGCACTGGCCATTAGCAGCTGATCAGAAGATCCCAGCTCTCTTTGGGCAAGGTGACAGGATGTAGACATCATCTTCTGCAGAGATGAACGGGAGCTCAGGTTTCTGGAGTAACATGACTCAGTGCAGTTGCCCAATAGTCCCAGACTGCTTCCAAAGCAAATGCACATGAATGTATAAGATTTCTAAAGCAATTACCGCATCTTTATATCCCTAAAAAGAAAATCTCATTTACTCTTATATATATATATATATATATATATATATATACTTTTTTTTTTTTTTGGATGGCTGAAGCTCCTCAGCTCTGTTCTTTTTCTCTCTCACTAATGATCTGCTCTCTTCTGATTCCCACTTGCTCTAATTGCAGGTGTTGCAAACTTTGTGGTGTKCCAGGTGACAGGGTGTTTGTGTGCTGTCCTCTCTGCCTTGATCAGTTGTTGGGAGTACAAAGGGAGTCTGGCCCTTTGTTTGTAACACAGCACTGATCTGTGCCTGTGATGTACAGAGGGATCAGGCAAAAACCTTGATGAGCACAGAAAGTCCTTAATATGGGGCATCTCAAGAAACACTTTCTGTAACAAGGCCTCTATCCTTTTTCTCTCTCTTCCAGCCTGGAAAACAGGAGGATTCTTCAAAAATGGCATTTGTATCAGGCTATATCCTCAGCTGTCTGCCATTTTTATGGTGTCTATAGGATGAAGAGGAGAAATTACAGATAACCTACAGATCCTCGTGCACAAATGAAACTTTACAGCTCTTTGTCCAAGCAGAGCAGGCTGACAGTGATACCTGAGCTGGTGAGTGTGTGCAAAAAGCAGTGCCCCTGAATCAGCTCAGTGCACAGGGGCCACCAGAGCTGCTGCCCCTTCCCCCTCCAGGAACCCACCCAGAAATGTCCCCTGCCATGGGACAGACTGGCCGTGCCATGCAGGGTGTGGATGCTCTGACAGGGAGGGAGAAGCTGGGACATCCCACTGCTCTGGATCTCTGACACTCCACTCGTTCACAGGAAATTATCTGATGGAACTTTGAGTGGTTTTGGAGCTTTAGAASAGGATCAAAGACACACCCAGTGAAGGGTCTCTGGGCCAGGCAGTGCTTTCATCTCCTGGGTYTCTTCATTCCCTGTTCATCTCCTTCCAGCTGAGTGCTGCCAGTCTTTCCATTCTCCTCTCTCCAGCTTCAATGATTTTCTGTGTCCCAGCCTGAAACCCTTCTGTTTCTACTCTGTAATTTCTCCAAGGATGGATGCGTGGCTGGTGTCCTGTTTGTTCAGAAACTCTGCAAATCTTGCTTTATTCCTCTTCTTAACTGAAACCAAAACCATTTTGCTTTCATATCCTTTAAGAATTTAAACAACTTTCCATATAAAATTACATGATGGTATTTCATATTGAATTTTTTTTTTTTTTTTTTCTGACAGCATTTTGAGGGAGTTCAGATTATTTCTGCAGGGTCCACACGTGCAAATCTCTCTGTAGACTTTTCAGAGGTGTCTATCTCCAATCAGTTTCTAGTCCTTATGAAAYTGAACCCATTTAATACAGGCAGACTGCAAATGTGCTGCAGTCCATGCTGTGTGAGACCGAGACACTCAGGCAGGGTGGGATTTTGCATGATTTGATCCACCACAGAAATTCTCATTTCCCCGTGAGCAGGAGCACAAGTAGGAATTAAAGAATGAAGAGAAGYGACATGAATATCTGTATTGATTGCAGAAATTCATGACAGAATGACACTGATAATTCTGGTGATTTTTTTAAGTTTTCTCCTTTGTGCACAGACTTCCCCCTTCCCAGCTGGTAGCTGGCAGCCTGCTCCGGTAGGATGTGATGCAAGGACTGGAAATTGATGCTTCTTTTCTTGACTCAGACACTCCAGTTCAAAACTTTGAGTCCTTTGACTATTGCAAAGGCCAAGATCAGCCACCCTAAAGCTCAGCCCACATGTTTGTTTATCTTGTGTGTTAGCAAAGCAGCCTGAGAGCTGCAGAGCCAGATGGCAATGATGGAATCTTTGTGAGGCTCTTTGAATTGTGGCAATTGCTGCTGCTGCCTTTTGGTTTGGTGGTTTGTTTTTTTTTAATTTCCTAAATCAGCATCCTTTTATCTTCCTCATTTCACGTTTGTTTTCTGAGCATCTTGAGTTTGATGCCAAGGATTAAAAAAGAGGGTTGATTCGTATATCAATATTCAACTRCATAATCACCTCTGTCATTATTTGACTTCATCTGGTGCATTCACAATGTTTTGGGAACTTTGAGTGAAAGAAAACTTTATCATGTGTATGAACATTTAACTGAACTATTGAAAACCAGAATTTCTGATTGAGGTTGCATCCCCTGTGTCTGGCTTTTCACAGTAAATAATCTGCTAGCATATATTTTCAACTTTTTTTTTAATGCTTATAATGTATTTGCTTTTCCTTTCAATGAGAAAATAACATGACAACCTATCTGTGGCTGTAATCTGGGGGGATATTATATTCTCCAGCAACCTACTGTAACTTTAATGTATTACCAGTAATTTCTGCTTCCTCTGGCCAGGCTTGGAGAAACATGAGGTGCTTTAATAACAATCAGGGATCCACCCACAACTCTGATTTATGTTTATGACTCAGCAAAGAGCGTAAACTGAGACTAGGGCACAGAAGGATTCTATAAGTAGTTATAAATCAGCCATTCACCAGGAGGGAAAAAAAAAACAAGAGTACCAGCAGCCTTGCATGTATGAGGAAGAGAGTGGGTTTGGGGTTGCAGATGGTAAAGTTTTCTTTGTTGGGAGTCAGTAAAAGGGTCAGCTGGGAYTTGTCTCAGAGAAGTTTGTGGTGTTTTCGTGAGTGGATATTTACCTGTGCAGGACTGGGGTCATCACTGTCTGGCAGAGCATTGCAAGATCATTCCATGGACACAAACCCACCCTCAACAGGTCAGCTGGATGGTGAGACAAACAACTTCCCAAAACAAAGTTGCAGATCTGAATTWGTGGCGTGTCCAGCTTGGTCTGAGTGCACAGATTTCTCCTTTCCCTGRCTCCAAGGAAGCCCCCAGCCCTGCTGTGCCAAAAGCTCCCATCCAGCTCCATCCCTGGAGCCCCCAGCCCTCCCCAGAGTGATCAGAGCCCAGGGAGCTCCCAGCCATGCCCAGCTCCCTGTGSCAGCTGCTGCTCATGGATTCCCAGCTGAAGGGTGCACAGTGCTTCTCTGACTGACAGGTTTATCTTCCAGTCCATTTACTTACTTAATTATCCCRGAGTGAGCAGGAATTTCTTATAAATATGGTAATAGGCCGATCATTGTGACAACAGAAGCACATTCTTGTACAGTTTGTGGGAAAAGCCGGCTTTCCCCAGTTTCAATTCACATCAGGCTTCCCCCACCAGGAGTCRGTAAATTAATAAACAATATCTGGTKACCTCAAAAWTCATCCCCCAGATSTRTGGCATCAGTCAGGACCTGYTTGGARCTGTCATCAKCTCAAGTGTTGCTCCTGTCCCACATYTTCCCATTTTTGTATAYATTGGRAAAGGCTGAAGCTYRTATTTCCCTTCACTTCTCTGAGTTGCTTCTGTGATGTCCAAGTTTTTCATTTGACAGCTCCAGCTGCTGTAAAAGGAGAGAGGATCCATGGACACCTCAGACCTAACTCACTGAAGATGAGGAAAGATTTTTCTACTTGATAGCAAGCATTGCTGTGGCTTCCTTTGTCAAGGAGATTCTACAAAAAATTATCCGGTGAATTGAGTTTGTAAATGCTGGTTTTCAGTGTAAATAATACCTTCCAGATTTAAGGATTGAAGCAAACGCCTGGTGTTAAAATAAAAGGCATATTCACACRGGGAAATGATGGTGAAGAGCCTGAAGCCTTCCTGTTTCCACTTCAGTAGGAATTTTTTGAGTGAAGGGGTAAGGGTTCAGCTGCAGGTCCAAAAGCTCTGGGGAGGTTGAATCCTGCTTTAGAAATCAGGGATTGCAGTGGGCTGGGGAGACATCCCTGCTCCCTTACAACCCCTGGATGTGCCAGCAGCTCCTGCCTGGATGATCCTGGAAGGTGTGAGTGCGCTCCCAGCACATGCACACAYTTTGTACCCACAYCTGTCACTGTCACCRGGGTGTGGGTGGCACMAGGGACTGTGCAGAGGTTTGCTGGGTGTAGCTGTGCCCAGGGCACAGTGAGCAGTCTCACCCCTTCTCCTTCCTGATTGCTTCCACTTCTCCCTCACTCTGAAATTCTGGAGCCTCTCCTCTCAGATCCTGTGCTACAATCATTCCTTGAGTGGTGCATTATCCAAAACAGCAAAATTGAGGTGACCAAGAGAGGCAGAGGAGTGCATGTCGCTCCATCAGCAGTCATTTATGCCAAGGCTCTGTGGAAACCATATGAGATTCTGCATTGTTTGGAGTTTATTTAAATTAATCACTATAATTACATTTTTGCTCTTTATAGAAAGCCTCCTATAGAGACTGTCCAGCTAGAAAATAAAAGGAATTTTGGAAATAGTTATTTCAGTAGCCTCTTTAAAGACATTGAGGAGCATCATGTAAAACACAGTGGGCACAGGGGGAAATAATTCTGCTGGGAGGTCGGACGGATGCCGAGCTCTGTTGATTTCYTCATTTTTCAAGGCTGGAGGCTTCTGCATGTGAATGAGTCCTTTGTTTTTTCAAGGCTTCTGGTACAGAAATATATGTGCTGCAACAAGCACTGATTTCCTATCCTGGAAACAAAAGCTCTGATAGCGAGGGCAGAGCACMGTGCTGGGGTGGACACCTGGGTGCCATGGAAAGCAGAGCAAAGAAGAAGGCAGCAGAAATCCTCCTCAGAGCCAAAATCCTCTGGCTCCAAGAAAAACCTTGGAGCAGAAATGGGTGAGATAAAGGTTCTTTCTTGGTACAGCAAGGTCAGCTGCAGGCAGAACACGAGGGGASCAGTAGCTCTGGCATTGCCATCTTCTTATTCTTATGTCTGGGAAAAAATCTAAAGTGAAGCAGCTACACTCTTTCAAAATGCCTTTTAAACATTTCTTATATTTGGCAAACTTTTTGGTTATTTTTTAGACCTGTATTTACATTATTCTTTACATTATTCTTTGCATTAATTAATCCCGCAAAATCATGTTGGATGTTCCCTGTTGACCACCAGATTCCTGCCTGAACCATCTACRTCTTAACAATCCTTTGAGACAAGATACAGGTCTTCAAAAAACTCCATCCCTGATATTTTCAGTTGCTCCTGATTAAGATGGAACAGTGCAATATGCTTGTACTCTGTACTGAATGATTTTCATTGTTTTCTGAAATCTGAAAGGAGAAAAAGCTCCTTCAGTTGTTTYCAGGAATCAAAATAATTCAGTTGGGTTCTTTCTGAAGGCTGGTGGATTGATCTGTGTTTCTGTTGTGACTTCTCTYGTGATGTTGAAGAGTTTAATCTGTTTCCCAAGACTCAGTTCATTTTTTAGCCCAAAGTTCTGAAGCTATATTGCCTTTATCTTGACTTAAATAATCTTCAGAGCACCTAGAGTTAATTCTGAACATCCTTATGCTAACAAACTCYGAACAAAATGTTGTTATCTGTAGGGAAAACGGAAATGAATACCTTCTTAAAATAATGATCTTATTACTACTTATCTTGTTACACTGTGGTGAGGTTCCCCTTGTTAAGCCACCTGCATTTGGAGAGGTTTATATACAAAAGCAGCATTATTAATTAATGCGACTGTGCGAGCTTTCTGCGAGCTATTATAATATTTTATTGTTATGGCTACTATTACTGTTATCAGATAGGCTGTTTGGGAGTTTGGAAAACGTGCTGGCGTCTTTCTGTTGCACAGGTTATCCTTCAGTGCCTTTCTTCAGGTTATAARTGTTTCTATTAAATTTGGGATGGAAAACAAGATCCCATAAAACCCATCAGCAGATTATTTTAGCCTCAAATCAGTATTGCTTAAATTATACAGGGACTGAAATGGGAGRCTGGTGAAGGTGTTCCTATCAACAGTAGATGGGGATTTTTTGTGTTTGAATGTGACTTTGGGCTGAAGGTCACCCAGGCAGTGAGACAGGGTCAGGGCATGCTTGGGCCACCTTTATCTGATTCCTGAGTGCCTGAATGATTTCTCAAATCAAATCATTTCTCAAATCATTTCTCAAATCATTTCTCAAATCATTTCTCAAATCAAATCATTCCTCAAATCATTTCCTGGCATCAGGAATCATTGCCTGTCACCTGGGGAAGGGTGGTTTGGGGAGAGAAGGGGATGCATCCCAGAAGGATGTTTGATTTCTCACCATGAGGAAGGTGCAGATCTTCAGGGCTCTGTTTTTGCCATTGTAACTCTACACATGGAGTAGAGTTGGAGTAGAGTCCTGTAAGAGGCCATGGAGTTCCAGGCATCAGGGCAGCTCCTCTCTGATGAAAGGCATAAGAGGCCTCACACCAACTCTGGCATTTATATGGGTTCTTAAGCACTTTGTCATCCTRGAAGTCACAGAGAAATCCATAAAACTGTCTAGGAAGATATAAAAGATCCCAAGCTCTTTATTTGCAGAGATTAAACAAAGGCCTGAGGATATAAAGTTATGTCACACCTGGGTCCTGTGACCGACAGGGAAGCTGCTGCAGATATCACAGGCTTGGTCACATCCCATTTCAGTTATCCCACYCTGCAGTGTGCTCATCTATCCAGCTGGGCCTTATGCAGGAGCAATTCTTGACCTTTGAAACTGGTCTGGACTCTTTGTTGTTCTTCCCGTTTCACCACACACATTTGGAGATGGGGAATGGGGACCAGGATAAGGGGCCCTACACCAAACCGGGACACAGGGCATCTGAGTTTTTTCTAATTCTGCCCCAAACCTCTCTCTTTTCTTTCTGTTTCCTCTCTGCTATGGACCCCTTGTGTGTACCAAGGCTGGAAACAGTAAGGGCAGAATCTCTGGGCCCAGACATGGGATTTCAGTCTGGCATGAATGGCCTCAAGTTTGGTTTGGGACTTCAGAGGGAAATGGGTGAATTTTCTCTCCTTCTTGAGGTGCCTGTGGTTCTGTGCTCACCACAGTGYTTCCTCAAAAATTTCCAAATCCCAAGTTGTGCCTTGGAGCTGGTTTTTGTTGGTTCTACCTTTGTTTCCACCCTCCTTTGTTTTTGAGTGAAACTGCTTCTGAAATGCTCCAGGCTAAGATAGCCCCCTGATTTCAGAAGCCTTTCCTATCTGTTGGATCTGGTGAGTACAGATTCTTCCCCATCAAGGACAGTGGTGAAAAGCCTCAGCACATTAATAATAGGCAGGGAAAAATCAATGAGAAAGGTGTTGGGGGGGGGGGTTTCCTTTTTTAATCCTTCGGGATCTCTTGCTCGTTGCTCTGAAATCCTTCCTCCCAAGGCACATTTGCAGGACCCTCTTTGTTACCCTAACGAGCCAAGCCATCGGCTCCGCTGCTGGCCGCAGGGCTGAGATCCCAGCCTGGGGAGCGATGGATCACCGGCGGATGGATGAGTTTCAGCCCTTTCTCTAGAGGAGTTTGCCACCTACTGATTCACAGGTTCCTTTCAGCTCCTGCCGAGACAAGTTGAGGGGGAAAGCTGGGAATTTAGGGGTAGGTGGGGATGCCCTGTGAGAGCCGWGCCAAGCCCCCCGGGGGATGAGCAGGGATCGGGGGGGATGCGGCTCGCACTGTTGAGCGAGAAGGGGAAGGCGCTGGGTGGAAGCGCCCGGCGTTGTGAGTGTGCGTGTGCGCTCTGTGTGGCGGGGGAGGGATGAGGATGAGGAGCGGGCTCTCTTTCTTCCTCTCGGGGCTCAGTTAATCCTGCTGCCAGGCGCTGCTCAGCGGCAGTCTCAGCGCTGGATCCGGAGCGAGGGAGACGCGCATCCCGGAGGCGCGGCGGAGGGGAGGCGAGARAGGCGGCTAAAGAGAGCAGAGCGGGGGAAAAATCAAATCTATGCTTGGAACTGGGCTTCTTTTTCGCCAATGCAAAAGGGAATATGCAGCACATTTTTGCCTTCTTCTGCACCAGTTTCCTAGGGGCGGTGTTAGGGGCCAATTTCCCCAACAACATCCAGATAGGTGAGTGCGGGGCTGGGGGTGATGGTCCCTGGTGAGTGGGTAGGGGTGGAGAGGGGGTGGCGGGGGGAAACTGAGAGATTATTGTGCTTGCCAAGGCAAAATGTGTGTGTCTGTGTGTGCGAGAGAGCGAGGGGGTGAACAGCGAGGGCTSGATGTGTGCGCTGGTACCCGCTTCGCCGGAGCAGAGATGGATCAGTTTGGCTTTGGGGGAGGGGAAGATTGGGAAGAAATGCCTGCACACTCACACATACCAACAGAGAGGGAGAAAAGTGCCTCTGAAATGGAGGAAATACGGAAAAAAAAAGGATCTGTTTCTTGCCCTGAGGGATGCCCGGGCTGCCATTGTGTGTTGCTGCATTTGCAAAATCGGCGGTTGCATGGTGGGTTTTTGGTGAGGATGCTCTATCCTGTAGGTAACTGGGACGGGAGGCAACAAACAGACGCTCTCTGTTGTTATTGCTAAAGAATAAGGGCAGAKCTATTGGAAGAAGATGTTGCATTGAAGACTCTTCCCATTTCATGCCACTTGCTTCCCCTCCACACCAGCAGTGCCTGTTTGATTCCTTCCTCCCTCGCTGTAACTTCTCAGTGCTCCTCTCCCTCCTTCCCCAGGTTTATTATTATTCCCCCATTGATCTTTATCGGTGATCGTTTGTAACCTAGCCCCAAACCCCCTTCCCTCGCACGCCGCTGTTCTTTCCCGCCTCCCTTCTCTTTACAATGCCAATCAATTGCTAATCCACCAAGTTCAGGCAACTCCTGCCCGAGTCCAGCKGCACAATCAGTGCTTTTATTGCTGTTGATGCTGCATCCTTGTCTCCCTCCCTTCCTGTCTCCCCTTTACCCCAAATTTGTGGGGAAAAAAAATCCCAGATTTTTTTGCCTTTCAACAAACACAACTTGGCTACGAGCATCTGAATTCCTCCGTTATCCATGATTAGGCTGCGGGGTGGGAGGAACGGGGGTGGTGGGGGGATATTGGTGCACAAATAGCCCTTTTCACACSAGGAGATGCCCCCTCTACTAAAGATGTGCAAAGTGACGTTGACGGCAGGTCCTCGCCTATTTGWTTCTTCCTCACGGCATCTTGGGCATTGATACTTTCTGCAGCTTTATTTTAATTCTCCCTTGTTGCTAAGTGCTTTGTTTCYCTCCTCCTGAAATGCCGATAGCAGCGCTCTCTTTAAATGCATATAGATTACAAGACAGGCTGCATTTAATAGCATCTTTCTGGAGGCTGTGAAGGGATCTGCTGCAAGCCAAGGTTCCTGCTGGGGGAGCAGCAGGAAACTTTTCCTGGGGCTGTGTTATCACCACACTTTGCTCCAGAYCCATGGGGGTACAGAGGCTCTGAGCTTTGGTCCAGCCCGGTCCCATTCCTACCCTGTTTTTGTCATTCTGTGGTTCTGGGATTGTCTGTATTTCTGTTTAGATTGTTTCCTTTGAGGGTCAGGCTTTAAGTTTCCTGCCCTGTTTGAGTTTGGCCGCTGTCACCTGTTAAATTCAGGGGTTTTCTGTGCAGCAAAGCTCCAGCAGCAGCAGCTGTTTTGTCACAGTCCTGTGTCACCCTCGCTCTCACACCCTGTCCCCCTGCTGGGCCAGGTTTTGTACCCCAAAACCCCACAGTGTGGGGGAACCCCTGAAACCCTCCTGCAGCAAATCTGCTCCCAGACAGCAGGGCTTAACCTGAGCCCTGTTACAGGTGAGAGGAGAAAGGAAGGCTCTCATTCTCCCTTTGCTCAGGTAACACTGCCAGCATCGCCGTTTCCCGTGCTGGAAGTTACGGGGGGTGAGRAGGTTGAGCTGCACCCCATGAATTATCCCTGTCCTGGAGGCTGCTGGGCCTGGGATGCATCAGGGCTCCTGTGGTGATCCAGGGTTACATAACACACACACACTGGAAAGGTTTGCTGCTCCCAACCTGTCCGCAGTGGGCAYCAAACCCTTGGGTCTCTAAATGTATTTCTGAGTTTAGAGGCTTTGCCTGGGCTGTGGAGCTGCAGCCTCTGCTCGCAGAAGTGTTTTGACTGATGATGTTTCTGATATGAATGTTCCTGAGACATTTTTTCTTGTCCTGTTTTTCTCCCCAGGGGGGTTATTTCCTAATCAACAGTCCCAGGAACATGCAGCTTTCAGGTTTGCRTTGTCTCAGCTCACGGAACCCCCTAAGCTCCTTCCCCAGATCGACATTGTGAACATCAGTGACAGCTTTGAGATGACATACACCTGTAAGTACCACTGTCTGCTCTGCTCTGCCTTACTCTGGGTTCTCTATTCCTGACTTGGGTTTGTTTTGTGTCTGAAATATGGGACATCCTGCTCCGAATGTGCAGCTCGCCTTTAGGGTCTAAGCAAGAAAATCCCAAAGATATGGACAAAGGGTTTCTGAGTGGTTTTGGTTTGTGCTAAGGAACAGGGCTGAGGTGGTGCTGCAGTTATCAGCATGTCTTGTGTTTTCCCCTCCATGCATTCAAAGTGGTATAAAGCACCCAACATTCCTCTTGTTTCCSTAACCTCTCCCGACTCATTATGTCGAGGTTTCATCCCCATATTTCCCCTAGATGTGATACACAACAAAGACACCCCTTTCCACCCACAGAGTGCTCAGAAGTCTCTGTTTAGTGTGAACAGCTTCTTCCTCAGCCCCAGTTTAACCATCTGTCCTTGYAATTTAAGAAAGACCTAGCTGAAACCAGCAGCCTGGTGCAAGTGGAGTCCAAATCCACAATAAGGGGTGTGCCTAATAATGACAGAGAGGTAAAAGAGTGCTAGGTTCAAGAAATTAACTCATTGGCTCTAAAAACAGGCATTGAAAAATGAGTTTGCACCACAGAATTGATCTCAGGGTATATCTGCACCCTGCTAAAACACAGCACATTGGCTGTACTGTTCTCATTATATGATATAATTGGGATAAAAAACCTGTCTTGCTATGTAAAGGCAAGGTTRGCAGCAAAAGCCAAGACCAGGAGGAAACCAAAGGAAAATTGAATCCATATCACAGCCCCGTGGTTGCTGTGGCAGCCCCTGATTCCCTGGGTGCACAGGGTGCAGTGCTGGGGGTGAGGGGATGTGATGCACAAAGAATTCCTTGGCTTGACCTGGTGTCAGACACTGCTGCTGACACTCTCTGAGGCTGTGTGGGTATTTGGGGCTTCTAGGAGAGGCTGGAGGAAGCCTTCCCCGTGTAGAGCCTGTTGGATTATTGTTGGCTCCAGTCCGTAGCGTCCCCTTGAGTCACTGGAACATCCCCCCTGCAGCTCAGTTGTGTGGGATAGAGGTGAACACAAACTGTTCTCTCTGCTCAGAAATGCACAGAAGGGATCTCCTAGAAAAAAGAGCCAGGAATGTACCAGAGGAGAATTAATGAGGCTTTTTGGAGGAAGAAGAAAAAAAAAAAACAACAAAGTTGTGATATTTTCTGTTGGAGGGTTTGCAAATACAAGATTTCAGGAATTTCCTGCCCRGTGTGATATAGGAGAGAAAAGTAACAATTTGGCCACACTTTCTTTGCTGTATCTAATGGCATATATAAAGATTTTCTATTTTCCTTAATATCCCTCTATTTGCCAACTACAAGGTTTGCATCAAGAAGGAGCAACTATTTCAGCTCAATCCAGTGGCACTTTCTTGGCAGGAAAACCAGACAAATAGAAGAAAAAAGCCAGACCTTGTATCTGTCAAGGGAAAGCRTCACCCACCTGGGGTAGAGTTGCTGACTGTGGCTGGGGATGAGCTATTTCAGAGCTGATGGCAGGAAGAAAGCAGACACTGCAAGAATATCACTCGAATAAATCCTCCATCTGCACATGGCTCTCCCTCCCCGTCCATGCCTGCCACTAATGGTTTTGTTTACAGCTTTGATGGCAAGACCACGATACCAGCAATGCTTCAGAAATCTGTCATTAGTGCTGCGGGGGCAGGGGTGGTCTCACAAAAGCTGAATGGAAGCAAGGCAGCCTCCCAAAGGATGTTATATTTGAGCTCTATGTAGGGCACATTGTCCTAGATCAGACCAGCAGAGCACTCTGCACAGTCCAACTTCACTTGTCCTCGTTTTGCTTTTCTTATAATTAAAAACTTCCTAAGTTCCTCCAGACTATGGAAGGCAGCATTTGTTTTGTAGGSACAAAGGAAGGTGTTATTCCAGGTATCCTAGGGGTGAAAAAAAATCCCCAACCTAAAGAAAACAGGCCATTAGGAGACCTGATTTTTAGTACTCTAGAGCTGAAGTGAACCTTTTGTCAGGAATTAGCTCATTCTTCATCTTCCAGCTAATTCCYTGCCTGGTTGCCAAGACTAGATATCAGCAGAAAGATCTGTTTATTTGGAGAGAATAAAAACCCTGCCCACACAGTGGTCCTTATCTCCTGAGAAAAGACTGGCCGTGCTACCAGTTAAAAGTACCAGTTTTTGTTCCCATGGAGATGGAGAACACAGCATTTCCTTGCCATTGGCATAACCTGTTTCCATGACAGTTAAGTCAAGGGTGTTTGGACCCTGTGAACCTGATGCTTCACCTCTCTGGGTGTCCAAGAGGACATCCCAACTCCACTGTAAATCCCACTTGGTGCTGGGATCCATCCTCGTGTGCTGAATGCAATCCTCATGGCAAGTGCCTGAAGCAGCCTYGTTCAAAATACAGAACAATATTAAGAATCAGAGGTGACAGCAGAAGGAAAACCCGCGTTGGGGAAGCTTGTGGGGTGATGATGATGATGATGAAGAGGCAGGATGAAGAGCAGCACAGTGACAGCAGCCTGGCTGAGGAGATATTGTGCAAAATGCATCTCAGCAAAATGCTTCAGCTGTGGCTCTGCTCACCCCTGCCTGCCACGCAGCCACTGCTGGTGAGGGTGAGTGAGCTGTGGGGTGACACAGGGGGATGTCACACCGTGTGCTCTGTGCCCAGGTGACAGCACTGTGGATGACACCCCAGTCACAGCATTGAATTGGTCACAGTGACACCMATCYRAGGGACAAATCGGGGACAATATCCRGAGGMTGCTGGGGTGGCTGTGACAGTGACAGCCCAGCAACAACTTCCACATTTGTGATGTTTGAAGATGTGGACTTTTTATGGTTATGCAGTAATTCTGAAAACCTCTGTGCAGGCCTTTTGGTCCCTGTATGACACATCAGGAAATCATGATTTTAGGMAAACCATAATCATCAGGAAAGCAAGAATAGGTTGTAGAAACAACGTGTGGTGACTTCCTCTTTCATGTGTGGGGTTGATGCTAATGCTGTTGCATCACTGAGGCATGGGTTCATTTCAATAACTGAAATACCTTCCTGAATTCATTCCATCCCACAGAATAGCTGGTAATGAACACGCTCTGTGGCTGCAGCTGGGTGCCTGGTGAGGCTTACCCATATGAAAGTRCACACCTGCCACTCTGAGGGCTCTTAACTAAAGGTTAGGAGGCTTTATAATTTTGTGCTGTTTCTTCAAAGGCCAAGGGAATCGTTTAGAGGAGGAGGGTGAATTGAGAGTCCTTCCTTCAGCAGAATTACACAGCAGTGCCAGGTGACTGTAAAGGATAAAATGATGGCATGGTGTAGCTGGAAAGTTTACCTGGTGAGGTAGCAGAGCAAACCACTCCTGATCAGCTTTAAAGACATGTTGAGAGGTTCTGTCTCCAGCCATGACTGGAAAATAGCTTTATGGCCTCCACACAGTCTCTACAGGCTGGGTTTTGCCATGTCTGACTGCACTCAGGGCAGAGCCAGCACAGCAGAGTTGGTGCTGCGGGTCAGAGCAGACAGCAGTGGGAAGAGGGATGCTCTGTGCCGCATGTGAGGCCACATGAGCTCTGCAGCTTAGGAGACATCTGCAAATTCCTGTCCCTGGAAGGTCCACACCAGATGGGGRAACTGTGTACTGTTGACAGCAAAGGGGTGAGAGGTTTTTTTGCCTGAGACAACCTGTGCTGGGAATAGTTTGCTGCTCTTCTTCATCTCAGCCTCCAATTGTGCACGGCGTAATGCACATCCCCGTCCTGTGCACCCAGATCCTCGGGGAATATGAGTTGTTTCAGCTACAGCTCCATAGCTTTATTTAATTTGTGGTGCAGAGATTCCTGCTTTCAGCCTTTGGCTGAGGTCCCCAGGTGAGCCTGGCAGCAGCAGGAAGAGGTRGAAGCTGCTCTGGCTGTCCTGGGAAAAGGATGGCTCAGCAGCAGCGTGCCCTGGGGGCTGTGCCCTGCCAGCRGGGCTCACACAAAGTGAGTCACCAGCTCGGKAAATMTGTCCCTGCAACACTCAGGCCACTTTRCAGGGATGACCAGTGGCTAAAATAAGCCATGTTCATCACTGAGCCTGAGCTTTGCTGAGGCAGCCCCCAGATTTTGAGGGCTTGGGTGATGGGCTGCTGATAAAGGCATTCAGGAGCTGCACACCTGAAACGCAGGGGTCTGTGCAGGGTAGCAACAGGATTGTGCAGCTGCAGGAAAACTCGTAAAGAGGCGGAAAAACGATGAATTATTTATCCCTCTCCTTCCATGTGTGCACAGATGCAGTTACTGTRGGGTCCTCATACCGAGTGTGTGCTGTGGGTGCTGCTGGAATATCAACAGTTGAATCTGCTCCGCAAATTAGAAAATGAACACGTAGTTTGGATTCTGTTCATATTTTATGAGGGCCTCCAAGCACCAATTAGAGAGGGATTTGTAGTGATCACTCACTCTGTGCTTATGTTCTTATCAACAGCAGCAAGCTTACATCCAGATCAGCTACGAAATGAAGTCTTTCTTTTTCTTCTTTTCCTTGGATACTTACATATATAGAGAGAGTATTTATAGAAATTGCTTTTTATCTCTTAAATTACCTCTCAGAGATAGGAAGGAATAGGCAAGCAGTTGAATGTTCTCAAATGAGGATCTAAATTTGGTTTAATTAAACAATTATTGTGTGTTGAATTTAAAGGAAGCTTCTTTGTTGACAAACACATGATGGTCGCCATTTCTTGTGAAGGTGTTGCTGTAATTATTCCAGCAGTAATCAATTAGAAAGCAATTTTTATAATTAAACTTCCACMGTCTAAATAAGCCCAGCCCTGTAATAGTTGTGGTGTTGCTAGACTTGTTTTTATTTTCACAGTGTCAGAAATCTCATGTAAGAGCTTTGCAAATTTTTTTTTTGTCCCTGCAGAGCTTGGGATGCTCGCTATGACTATTTAATGTGAGCCAACAGAAACATGGATTTAATGATCAACTGCAGTCTGATTAATACAACACAGGTACTACAAGGAGGTACATCTCCTTAGATTATGTAATAGGAAGGGATGTGATGCAGACAGATGAATCACGGAGCATCAATTCATGTTAGATCAACCTGAGATTAAGGTTGCTTGACTTTGGGCAGGGATGGGCTGCAGCTTTCTAGTAAGTGAGTGTTTGTTGAGTGAGATGCCAGCACCTCGGGGTGTGCTGATGGGTGAAATCCTGCCAAGCAGGAGGGGGGGAGCAGGTCCTGCAGGTGACATCAGCCCCCTGTGTGTGTCCCAGCATCTCTGCAGGGCCCACGGGGTTTGTGCTGCCTGCTCAGCAGTCACAGTCACCACCAAAGAAGGCAGCAGTTTGTCCCAGATGATTTCCCCAGGAAGGAAAAGCATTTAAAACATGAGTGCTGAGCCATTTCCTCAACTGTGGCTACCAGAACAGGGCAGGTTTTCTGTCTGCCTCCAGGGATCTGGGCACAGACACTTTTGGATAAATGTGGGCTGATGCCATCAGCAGGGACACTTGACAAAGGCAGCCCTGCCTGGCACCACCCTTCAGGAACAATGTCCCCCAGTCTGGTGTGTCCATCTCTTCAAAGGCCATGGGGGCACTTATTCTTTGCATGGCTATTTTTGTGTATTAATTATTTTTTTATCCTGGGTGGTGGGAGTGGTGCCTGGGGAGAAGAGCAGTATGACGCCACAAGGAAAAATCAGAGGGAGGAATAAGGGGAATTTCACACCTGAAAATCTATCTGCTCATCTGGAAAGGATCCCAGCACTGGTGACAAGCAGAAAAGAGAGTGAAGAAGTAAAATTYGGGCTCTGCAGCAGGCAGAGGAGGGATTTGAGAAATAGTGAGCAGCACAGGCCAGACCTGTCCATTGTGTGACAGTCACAGCTCCCACTCACAGCTTATCTTTTCTTCTCTAAAAATAAAGCCTGTTCATGTGAAAGGGATTCTACTAGGCCAGAAACAGACAGGCTTTACTTTTTGGCATATTAGCAAGGTGAGAGTGGAAATCTTCATGTGACTGCAAGGAAGGCAGCATGGGGAAGTGTGCTGCTCRTTTCCAGAACTGGTGGGAATTTTAGATACATACATTTACATTTCCCTTAATAGGGTTAGGGCCCCAAAGGCAGCAGCTCTCTGCTGCCAGAAATGGAAAAGGTCCCAGTTAGCTTCAGTAACACGTGGAGCTCAGAGCAAACACAAAATCAACATGCTCCTTAAAGAGGCAAAAAGTCATGGAGACTTTAATATTTTGAAGATCCAAATTCTCCCGGGTACAGTATTAACACAAGTCTGAAGACAAAGATGCATTTATTTCAGCTGCATTCCTTTAAAGACAGAACATTTAATTTCTCTAGTTTCTACGCAACTTTAGTTGTGTAGAAATGAAACAGGGTATTGTTTTTCCCAGAGAAAAGTTCCATGTGAAGTCCTTTGGTGATACCTGAGGAAGTCAGGGGTTAGGCAATGTGCAGCAGAGGGGCCAAACTGAGATATTTGCAATCCACCATCATTTCAGCAAAAAGTATTTTGAAATAGTACTGAATTATGAGAAAAATAACAGCATGGTATCCAGCAGAAACTGCTCCCTGCTCACCTGCTGAACTGATCGCTCATTAGCTTAAATAGTAACGAGTCTCCAGTTGATTTTCTCACGTTGCCCTTTTAGCAGCCAGACCCACTTGTTCTCCCTCCTACTCTAAAAAAAAAAAACAAACTCCACAACAACAACAACAAAAAAAACCAAAAAAACAAAAACACCACAACAACACAAAAAGAAAAACCTCCTGAAATATTGATTCTTTTTGTTATTGTAGATCAGGTATTTTCCCTGTTGTGTGCAAACCAAACCCTGCCAGTCCTTACCCAGGGTTGCAATTCAGATGTGCTCATGCTTGGCCAGACTCAGTGACCCCCTGAGGAAGCAGCAGTGAGAGGCAATGAAGAGCTGAGTGACAGCTAAAAATTGCCATCTCTCGGCCTCTTCAAGAGGGTCTTTTCATTCTCTGAKTTTATTTGTTTCTGACAGAGTGGAGGAGTGCAAAAGAAAACAACTGATGTCTGAGATTGAGTTGTATCATAAAACCACCAGCAGGATTCTCGTGTGGATGTGGCAAATGTGTCCACGTTCCTCTGCATGCCATAGGAGTCTTGGTTTTGGTTTTATAAGTGAGATCCTGCCACTATGCTAATGGAGATGAAGTGGGAGGGAGATGAAAGGTCGAGGGCTGGAGGGTCAGAGAAGAGATACAGAAGCCTCTGTCAGTAATCTGGAAGGATCTCACATGAAATCAAAGGCTATTTCTCACCTCCCCGCCCTCCCAAGGACTTTGCTTTGATCTTTGCTAGCAGTGAGCTTCAGCAAGCAAAAGACATCGGTGATTACACAGATTCAGATGTGTTATTTCTCCTGCTGATCTCCCAACATCCCCTGAATGCCCTGAGCCTGGTTGGCTTTCTTTCCACGCAGCACCCACATCCCATCCAGTGCCACCTGTGAGGAGGACAGAGATGTTATTCTGGCAGGTAAACAGCAGAAAAAAAATTACCAGCAGGCTGAGAAAAATACCRGAAAGCAAAGTCCAGCAGAGAGCACACAGGGACAGATGATGGAGAAATCTTGGAGCAGGAGATGCGAAGGGGAAGGGGAAGCTATGGAGGGGCTGTGGATGTGCAATGGGTGGAGTTTTTTCCTTTCTCTCTCTTTTCAGCCCTTGGGTAAGCAAGGGAAGGTTTTTCTCTCTGAGGGCTCTGCCTCCTTCTGCTCAGATGTGAGCTGGGGCTGTGGTGTCTCCTGTTTGGGCAGCTCCAACTTGGCTGACTCCGTCCACCTTCACTGAGACAAACAATGGCTTGTGCTGCTCCTGAGATGGGGCTTGGCCAGGGAAAAGGGAGACAGCAGATGCTGAGATTCAGACCCCAGTGAGGGGAAGGAGGGCTGGAAAGGAGGTTCTTGTCAGGGGAGCCCCAAAGGTGCCCACCCCATTGGTGCCAGCAGGGAAATGGGGACAGGTCTGAGCCACCAGYGCTGAGCCTGCAGGGGCTGAAGCASAGAAAGAGGCCTGGCCTGCAGGGAGTTCAGCAGAAATGTCTTTGTGCAGAAGGTGATTAATGTCTTTAATGAAGTACCAAAGGAAGTAATAGAAAGCCAAACCACAGACGGCCGCAGTGGGGGAAGGGGTGAGGAGACGGCGCTGTTGGAGGTGAGGGGGAGGCAGGAGCGGTGCAGCCCGTGCAGAAAAGCTGTTTCCAGCTCACTGTCCCAGAAAAACAGGCAGGCACGGCAGCTGTCYCCAGTCTGTCCTGAGCAAAGGCAGATCTGAGTGCATTTCACAGATTTAATCAGAATTCATTTGATTTTCCGGCCTGTTTTCATTTTGGGGTCTCTTCAGCTCATTATGGMAGAGCCAAAATCCACTGTCTGCAGTGTCAAGGTGTGGGAATGGCAATCTGAGAGTCCCTGTGCTCCTCTCCTGTGGGGACAGCAAAGGGAGAGGCTGTGGGGAGAGAAGAATCTCTCCTGCAGGGAACAGAGCTCCTCAGGTCCCAAAAGTCTGGGACCTGGGTTAGCCCTGGCTCACAGGCATTAGGAGTCATCATTTGTTTGGGAACCTGCAAGAAAWGTGTGGATGAAGTCAGGCAGATTTCTAACATTGAGTCATCCATATCCTCCACCTTGCAGCCTCACTGTGCCAGACTCACAGGGACCTCGGGGGGAGCAGAAACCAGAACCTTTCCTGAACTCTCAGAGCCCCGAGGAGTCCCAGGGCTGGCAGGAGATCACCCAGCCACAGCCACACACTGACTGCAAAGTGTTAATGCTCCCAGATGTACCCATGTCTGTGTGCTGATGCTCTGGGGGTCTGTGGGTTCACTAAGAAGCCCTCAGGTGGGATGTGAGATCACTCCTGCATCTCTCCCTGCTTCCAGAGCAACCACACACTTTCAAAGACGGCCCTTTCCCCAAAAATCCCACATCATTTCTTGCTCTGGAGTAACCAGCACYRCTTCTGTCGAAGAGGAAACTCTTTYTKRAGCATCATCACAGTTTTAGTGAG
Source organism: Malurus melanocephalus (assembly GCF_030028575.1). Lineage (NCBI taxonomy): Eukaryota > Metazoa > Chordata > Aves > Passeriformes > Maluridae > Malurus > Malurus melanocephalus. The sequence goes on along the minus strand of NW_026623714.1, from coordinate 351,818 downwards.
GCTGAGCAGTCACACTCCATTGGGAAAACCAACACTCAGCRTCTCAGACAGAGCTCTCAGTGACCATTCCCGAACTCCTTGTCTTTGCTTGAGGGTATTTAGCCCATCAGAGCTTGTTCTCAAGTCCTCACATGTCCCCACATGTCCCCTAATTGAACTTTTCCTGCCCCTTGGAAGTACCAGGTGAAGCAAAAAGATTGTGTTGATCTTGGTTTCGCTTACCCTGAGACCTTGAGAGGCAGGAGAGATGAATCCCATCCCAAAGCGTGTGCAGCTGCATTGTGCTCCTCTGCTAATTCCTCAATACYCCGCTGAAGGTGACATCTCAGCGGAATCAAACATTTTGCTGCTCTCCCTGCGAGCAGCCTGTAAAGGCTTTGATAAAAGCAGGCATCACACTGCAAACAGGCTCCTCGCAGTYGTGCTATTCTGATGTATTGCTGAGAAGCGAAGAAAACATATGTTCATGGCACAGAAACGGCACRGGAACGGCGCTGCTCGGGCTCTGTGTCTGTGTTTTGGTACCGCACTGCAGTGGCCCCCCAAGGGCAGGGGCTTGCCCTTGTCCTGTGAAGTGCTTTTATCCTCCTGGCCTCTCCTGCTTCTCACTTTTCACAGGTTTCTACTGGCAGGCATGTTTGCAGTGTTCTAACAGCCCTGTCTGCCTTTGCTTTTGCTGGTTTTAGGCAGATCTCCTTCTCCCTCTTCCCTCTGGTTCACTCCTGGCTGGCAGTGCCTGTCCCTAGGAGCAGGGAATGGTGGGGATGGTGTCACCAGGGGAGGAATTCCTTCAGATGATAACTGTGGCATTTCCAAAACAGCACCTGGGGATTTGACCAAGCAACCCCCACTAGCTCACACGAGGAGAGCACAGTTAAGCCTTGTGCAGCACTGGAACAAACAATCTTGTGGGAAAGGAAAAAAACCCTATTGCTGAGACAAATCAGACCCAAAGCTGTAGATCAAAGCACACCTGAAAATCTTGGGATGCTCTGAATCCCATCCCAATCTGTCATGAGCTCTAATTGCCATTTTGCAGCAATCTCAGAGGAGTCGGAGAGTGATGTGCGTTCAGGTTTCCTGTTTCGAGCCYGTCTCAGGATAGAAAGTAAAAGTGTGAACCCAAACCAGCAAGTCGAGCAGAACAACTTTAAAAACAATCATGGAAAAAAAAAAGAAAATTTCATCCCTAGGGCTGTGGAGTGAAATCTAGAGCAGTGTTGTGGAGGTTGGAGGTGGAGGGAATTGGGGCCAAGACATCAGGTACAGCAGCACCCTGCGGTGGGGCCTCGGGATCCTTTGGAGGTGTTTGTCTCTCCCAAAGTGTGTTTGTTTGTCTCTCCCAAGATGTGTTTGTTTGTCTCTCCCAAGGTGTTCTGTCCCAGCTGTGCAGAGGAAGGAAGTTTGGTTTTGGGACTGAGGGTTCCTGTGACACGGGATGGTTCATGTCCAGAGCACACGAGGTGCTGCAGAGGTGCAGGGGTGAGGTTTTTCCTCCCTGAGGTTTTTTCCCCTGGCTATCCTTGCCTTCAGGCGATACAGCAAACTCTCCGCTTTCAACAACAGCAGATTTACATTAGAAAAAGGCTTCATCAAAGGGAAATTGCACTTGACAGTCTCCCTTCAGCCACTGGAGAGCAGCAAGCAGACAGGAGCAGGAGGCTCCTTCCCATCCCTCGCTGCCGCGTGTTCTGTGGTTTTGGCATTGCAAAAATGGGAAGCATCTGTGAGCCCTTTGGATCACAAATRGATCTGGGAGCCTGCTACTTCTGCTAACAACTCATTTATTATCAGGGAGCAGAGAGTTTCTTCTGAGCCAGTGCAATCTATCATTTCTTAAAGACGCTGTGTGRGATCAGAAGGATTTGCTTTGAGAGTTGGCACCTGGAACCCAGTAATGAGTCCATCTTTGGGAAGAGCTCTCCTCCCTCACTTCCTCACTAAGATTTCCTTTTCCCAGCTTCAGGAAGAAGGAAGTTCAGCAGCAGAGCACTCTTGGCTCTGAAAAGTTCAAGAGCATCCCTGCTCTGAAAAATTCCTCTGGAGGTGCTTCTCTCCTGCTTCTCCTTTGTTTCTCTCCTGCTTCTCCTTTGCTTCTCTCCTGCTTCTCCTTTGCTTCTCTCCATACGAATAAAGGATTTAGCCCGAAATACTGGTGCAGGGAAGGTGAAGAGGCTATTCCAGCCCCCTTGCACAGAGCCCATCTCCAGGCAGGCTGTCTGCCACGCACAATATCCCACCCACGGCAGCACCTGCTGCTGCCTGGCCTGGATTTCCTGCTGCTTCAGCACAGAGCTGTTTCCTCTGCTGTTCCATTTGCTTCCCCAAAGTGTGGGGTTGCACAGCAGGCTGTGGGGCCGCCCTGCAGCCCCAAAGAAGTCCCTGTTCCCAGAGGCCTGCAGCCAAAGCAGCTCTGCCAAAGGGCATTTCCCCCGATGCTGTGGGTGAGGGTCCCACGGTGCTGTTTGTGCTGATGTTGATTTGGGCACTCCAAACCCAACCCTCCTTTCCTACAGACAGCAGGGATGTCTGATGAAAGCCCATTTAATTATGTTCCTTGAAGCAGCTATGAGCTCACAGCAGTTTTTTGGGCTGCAGTTGTCTCCTGGCTGCTTCAAATCCTGGCTGCTTCAAATCACACTGTTCTTCAAAGGAATTTGCTGTCAGAGTGAGCAGCAGAGATGGTCAGATGTGCTGGACATGCAGGGTGCCGAGCTGATGGGGCTCTGTGACCCTTTGCAGACATTTTTCTCAGTTTTCATGTTCAGTTGGTTGATGTGGTTTAACCTTTCTGCCTTTAATCTGCGCTAAGGAATTGTTCCAAGAAAATACAATGTTTTTCTTAATTTTGGTTTGGTATTTAAACATTTTTTCAGGGTGATGGGGAATCAGGGCTGCACGTACTAGGTTCCACTCTATCAATTCCTTTGATTGTGGATCAAGCCCTTTCTAAAGAAGATTCACTTGTTTCAAAGGTTCTCAAGGGGATTTTGCGACCTGTGATCCCATCACTGCTTGCCTTTACSTTTGCTGCAGATTTTTCCCAACAATGTTATGCTCCACCCTGATTAGAGCTCATTCTTCCCTTCCCTGCCAAAGGATTTCCCTCTGTTCTGCCCCAGGCTGTGCCTCCAACCATGTCAAACCTCGAGCTCAGGATGTTGTGACCCTCTCATGGCTGTCGTGGTTTCTGGTGTTCACCTGTTGCATCTCCCTCTTGTCAGGACTTTATTCAGATTTCATAGCAGTGTTTCAGCCAGTGGGGATGGCTGCCTGGTGGACACCCAGAGCTCTCCAGTGTCTGCAGGACATGGCTGGGAAGGGATGGGGCACCACTCCTCTTCCCTTGGAGGTGCCAGGCAGCAGCGTGTGGATAAAGGTCATGGAGGTGCTCTGAGTGGGTGAGCAGAGGCCACCTCTGCATGCAGGATCCTTGGGAATGTCTCTCCCCAAGCAGAATTTGTCACAGAGCAGTGAAGGGGCCACTCTGAGTGGCCGCAGTCCCTATTTGTCACCATCTCTCTGTGGTGGCAGCAGGAAATTGTCGTGCCCATCACAGTTCAGGCTCATTCATCTCCCCTCCCCGAGAGGTACAAACACGAGCATGAATCACCTGCTCCTCTCAGTCCTTCCTTCCTCTCTGAATGCATCTCTGGCTCTCTCCTTTTGGCCACAGGGCTTGGCTGGCAGGGACAGGGCAGGGACAGGGCAGGGACAGGGCAGAGCTGGGGATGGGTGGTGACACGGGCAGTGACCCAGCTCTGCTTCTCTCCCACTGCCCACAGGGAAGTGTTCAACCTCCTGAAGGGAGGAAATTGAGGGAGACACATTTCACACTGACCCTTGCACAGGGGAGGACAGCTTCTCTCGAATTTTCTTTTGTGTAGCACTGGGCAGAGCTGCAGTGGGTGAAGCTTTTCCATTCARCTCAGGCAATGTATCCTTAATTTCCCTTTTTGGTCTTTGAGGCCACAGTAAGATTATCAATAACCTTCTATTGAATAAAGCTTTTCTTTTGAAACTTCTTTTGAAAAAAAAAAAAAGGTTGAAGGCCATAGATACTCTGCTTGTCTGAGCCAAACCTCTCATCCCACTGGGGTTATGTCTTTATTAGATGAAATGTTGGGGGGGAGTGTCTTGGCTTGTTCTCTCTTCTAGGGAAGGCAGTTTGGGGGCACTTCCCTCCCACTCAAAATGCTCAACAGAAACCCACCAGGCCTTTGAGGAGTCTGAGCAGACCATGAGCCATCCTTAACCTGGACAGAGTCAAGGAGATATCCACATGCCCAGATAAAAAAGAAAAAAAAAATCTCAATTCTTTTGGGGCTTGCCTTTCCCCAGGCAGGACTTTCCACAACCAAATGAGTAGATGCAGCCCGAATTTCAAACCCAACACAAATCCAAATTTCCCAGGAGACCCAGGGTAGATATGATGGAGGCATTGCAGATAAGCAGCAATGTATATTCTGTTTTGTTTTTCCTGCTGTGATTTAGAAGCTGTGATTGTGGCAAGACCTGGAGTTTTCCAACCTGAGCTTGGCAGAGRAAAGCAGAATATGCCTAGCTACTGCAAGAATTATAATTATTGTTAGTCTTTCTGTGGTTTTATCAAAGCAGGAAGTGAATTCTGGGAGGGGTGTAAATAAATTCTTCCTCCCAGGATGCCTCCRGGTTGGATGGACCCTGGCACATGCAGGTGCTTTGCAGAAGGACTCCCTTCTGAGCTGCAATCAATAGCAAAAATGGCTGTTGGGACAGSCAGATGCACTGAAATCAATATACCTGGTGCAATATCCTCATTATCCCTGTGTGGGAAAACAGCCACTTATTGCCTATAAAAAAAATTATTTTCTGAGGATATTAGAGGTTCCTGTGTAGGTGGGGGCATTAGCTTTATTTAAATGCTCAAAATATTTATTGAGGACATGCTTCCTCTATATTCTCTCTTGATAGGATGCCCCAAATCCAGTGACATTAATTAGCTACTTAAACTTTTTTCCCCCCCAGCTATGGCCAAATCTCTCTGGATTTAGCAGCACAGCAAAGATTTAACYGAAAGTTTAAATGGGAAAAGCATATGAGAGGAGAAATTTAGGATAAGATTCTGTGCCTGTTAACTGATGGCATTTATGAATTATAGCTGAGAGATGTCATATCAGTGGAAATGGAAAACAGCTTAGTGGATTATAAAAATACCCTCTATAAACCATTTTAATGCCTAATTTTTTTAAGTCTCTTACGGTAGGTGTCATAAAAATGAATTCTAGCAGAAAGGATAAAATTTTTCCCTCGGTAAACTGGCTAACTGGTGATTAGAGGCTGTCGGGGAGAACAAACTCTTGACGAGGCTGAGGTGGAGTTTGGCTGAGGACAGCAGCCTCTGGTTCTGGGGAGGTGAGGCTGCTCRTGGGTGATGCAGATCCAAACCTGCAGGGGGAAAATCCCTGCAGCCAAATCCCTCCCCTCCCAAGGAGGCAATTTGTGATGGATAACAGGACAGGAACACTCGGCAGTGAGTGGTGAGGGCTCAGAGGTGGGGCAGGACCTATTCAGGGACTATTTTGGRGCAGCCTATGAAAGGAAATTGCAGAGAGGGGCAGCAGCCCTGGAGAGCACAGCCAGGATTGCTGGAAACTGCAGGTGTGGTTATGAGACAGGAGGGTGCAGAAAGTTGCCTGTGGAACATCCTGGAAAGAGCCATGGGGTTATGCTGGACAGAAAGGTCCATCCTGGTGTCTACCAGGCTGCAGAGACTTTGATTCCTCCACTTTCTCGAGTATAGAGTAAATTTAAAATGAAACCTGTAAAAAGGAGAGCTGCAGCTGTGCTCTGCCTGTGAAGAGGTGTTTTAGCTGCCCATGGTGGCCAGTGAAGGTTCCTCATTCCTCTGTGGCCCCTGGGTGCCTTCTGTCCCCTCATCTTGAAAAGCCCAGCCGAGGCTCCATTCTGGGTTAGGATATTTAAGGTTTGTAGCACATTTCCAAGTTGCCTTTGCAGGAAAGGGTAAATGACCTACCTCTGCCTGTCCTTTGGCAGTCTGCTTCCTGGGATCCATTCAAAGGCGCTTATTCTCTCTACCTTTGAAGGCTTTGTGTCAGTCTTCCCCACAGATCCTTGTACCTCAGGCCTCTTTTGTGGGTTTTTTTCCCAGAAAAAAAAAATAAAAATCTGCATGTGGGCTAGAAATGGCATTAAGTTTCCCAAYGTGAGCTCAGGGCTCACAGCAGAGCTGTGTTTGCAATGTGTCATTGGGACTGGCAGGCAGTTTCCATGGGGAGGCAGGATTTARTGTGTGGGCTCCAGCTGAGCACCCCATGGCACCAGTGCAGGAAAGGCAATTTTCCAAATTAAATTGCACARTACAGGATGTTGAGCAGCTTACCTTTGGGTCCTGCTCTCTRCAAGGGACTTCATCGTGACGTGAGCTGAAGGGATGAGTAACAGACTTCAAACTGAAAGCTTACCCCCAAAAAAAAATATATATCTCATGCAGAATAATCCAAGGGCAACCTGCAACCAAGTTCTCCAAGCTCCTCTTGGGTTGGGAGTGTGTTTTCAGCCACAGAGAGATGAGCTGTCTTGCCTCTGGGCTTTTTCTGTTCTCTTGTATAAATCAGCCAAGGGCTGACTATAAAATGAATAGAAGGGAAAAAAATGGGATTTCTCTGGCCCCTTTCCTTCCTTTCCCATTACCTTTTTTCCTGTAGATGGCACAGGTATGAATCTTCACCTGTCCACCTTGCACCAAAGGTACCCAGAGACAAAGAGATCTTGGGGACACTTGATTCACAYATAAGTTTTCACAGGGAAAAGCAGAGGAAAGAAAAGGTGGGGAAATGTCATTTGATTACAAAGCTTTCTGATTAAAAATTGGAGGCGTTATTCAGAGACAGTACTGGAGYAGTGACTTTTTACAATTCAGTAATAACAGAGTGTTTTGGAGGTTTGCTAGRTATGCAGTCAGGTTATGCTCTGGGAGACCATTTCCATTTTGACAGAATGATCCCAGCCCTGCTCTCTTGGAGGCTTCAGACTGTGCCCTAAACTTTTACAAAGCAGACAGCAAATAAGCACATCGTGCACCTTCTCAGCACTGTTAAACCCATCAGGTGTTTGTTAGAAATCAGAGCTGCTGGTTTTGTTGGGTGGCTGACAAAGAGCCCAGCTCAGCAGCTGCTGCTCAGGATTTCAGGATATTTTTTCTTTTGTCATCACCTGGTGATCCTGATAAACCCCCACATTCACTTTTCTTCCAAACAGATGCACACARTGCCCACTATTGCACGTTCTCTGCTCTCTGCCTCATTTTTGTCAGAACCTGAGTGGGTTGCAGAGTAATTCTTTGCATGTACCCTAGCAAGACAAACGAGAATCCATTTAGTACTTTTTTTTTTGAAGAAGGGCTCCAAAATGACCCTGTGGACTATCCATTTTGGAGGACTGGAAAAAGAAAGCAAAACTACAATATCTGGAATTCAGGCAGGAGGTTTCTTTGTTGAGGATTTTTTGGGTTTTTTTGGGTTTTTTTTTTTTTTTCCTGCTGGGTGCCTGCTGATCCCACAGAAGCTCAGCACATGTGTTTTACTACACATTCATGTCGTGCATTAACATGCAGGGRTATTATAAGAGGTTCTCCAGTGTGGTGAGCAGGCGTAGGCAGAAAATTGATTCCTCAGGAGATTTCAGCAAAAGAGCATCTTGGGAGCTGATCTCCCATCAGACGCAAAATTTCTTCGCATTGATGATTCTGATCCTCACTCTTTTGCCATAATAAAACACAGAGATTATTGCTGTTGTTTTTCAAGCTTATCTTACTTGTTACAAACTTCTGAAACAAAACTGGGGGCAATTAAATGGGGAAACTACAAGGGTGGTGGTACAGAAACTAATTCCCTTTGCAATTCAGACATTTCATTTAACAGGATCTTAGAAAAGCTCTCCCACAGGACAGCTCCATCATGTGAAATTCCCAAGGGATATGACAAGTCAAATAAATAGTTCATCTACTAATTGCGTGGCAGATGGATGATTGCACTWCTTTCTGGGAGGAGAAACTCTTTTGGGTGGAAGAATCTCACCCAAATGAGAGAGGGTGTTTTTCAGGTGTGAGTTCCTCGGTGTCTCCCAATCAAAGCAGAGCAGAGCAAACCACTGACGGTCACTTTTGCTAAAGGTGTTTCAAAGGCACCATTGCACCCTGTGGGGACAGCTTGCCCTGAGTTATTCCTGTGAGCAGGAGAGCTGAAAGGAAAGCTGGCAGCAGCAGGAGGAATTGAGACCCAGCAGAGTTACACACACAGGGAGAGGGAAGGCTTGAGGTGTTTGTAAAATGTCACTGAGTTGTGAGTCCTGTCCTTCAGCCCACCTCACCGCTGGGACAGACACAGACCAGTGCATCATCTTTAGTTTGACCTACACTTTCATTGCTATTATTTTTTAAAGCTGCTCTGCTTTGGATCCTTGTGTACATTGCCTTTATTTATTTTTCCTTCCTGTGCATTATTCTACCACGGAACTTGGCCATTTCTGCAGAAATCATTGGGTTGGGCTGAGCTCCCCTGCAGATGCCTCTGYTGGTCTGGCTGCACGAGCACACCGTGAGCTCAGGGTCAGTGGCACATACCTGATTTTCAGTGGAACAAGCACATCTGCTGCAGAGATGTCCAAGCTCTGTTAGAACACCTAATCCTGACCATCACCATGTCCTGAGCAGCCTTTTGGAAATGCCAGTGCAGTTCTGTGTCATTTGGCCGTCCTGACTCCAAAGTAAGCATGAAAGCAGGCAATCAAAAAGGATAACATTCTCCTTGCTGAGGTTTCCAGTGTAGTAGGGCTCCAGTCTGATTTATGCTTTAGTGGGCTTTTTTTGGTAGGTCATGGGCAGCTCTCTGTCCCACTCACAAGTGTGTTCTCCACAAGTGCTCCAGCAGAAATGATGTTTGCTGGAGTCTGCAGACAGCCTGAAAAAAGAAAAAAAACCTCTCAGAAGCATGATCCACATCCTATTCCTCCCTCTCCCCACACACTCATCACTGCATCTTCTCCCAGCGGAGCAGTGCTGAAGCCTAAGATACCACATTAAATGTCAGTCATTTAACCACCAGTTATTTTAGCAAATAAGAGTGGGACTGTCTCCCTGGGGTTGACTGAAAATTGTTAAAGGAAGGAACAAAAGGCAAGGAAAGAGAAAAGAAAAGGAGGAGAAAGAGAGAAAAGAACAGAAAGGACAAAGGGAAGCACCAGGCAGAAGGATTTGTGATGTCAGAATGTGAGAGAGACGAGGCAGAGGAAGGCGCCCCGGTGACATCAATGGGCTGGATCCCACCGAGTGCTTCAGGGGATGGTAACGAGCCCTTTGTGATGTACCCAAATTACCCCTTCTCATCCTCAAGGCTGTGTTCTGAGCCCTTTGTGATGTACCCAAATTACCCCTTCTCATCCTCAAGGCTGTGTTCTCACCCCGTCTCTGATTCTCCTGCTGGTGTCAGCAGCAGCTCCGCCACTGTCTGTGCTTTGCCAGTCACTGATWGGGGAGGAAACTTCTCTGAGGTGGAGGGATGCTCCTGTGTTTGGAGCTGCTGATTAACACCGTGAGAAGGATGGGAATCCTCCKTCCTTTTGCCTTCCATCTTGCTGCACATTCCTTTCCCCTTGCCTCCTCTGGTTCTGTCCCCTTGGTGGGACAGCAGTGGAGCTGATATCTACATTTTGCCTGCTACAACTGGGAGGTTTTCTCTTGGAGAATCACGTTAGCTCCCTGTGCTGGCAATGCAAGTTTTCTGTGCGAGTAGAAAACACTCAGGGTGTATTAATAAGCTGTCATCTGGCTGTTCTCATGAGCTGTGTTTGTTACATTCCCCAAGGCTCTGGTGGTTCTGGCATGGAGGGCTGTATGAGTTTGAAATCTGGAGTCTGTCCATGCACGACTTTCAAATTCACATTGGAGAACATTTGAGGAAGGRAAAAGCAGTTCTCAAATCAGAAGAGCACTGTCGGTATGGGCAGAGAAACACACAGAGCAGAAAATCCCTCCCAAGAAGCTCTGTCCTCATCTGGAATTAATCAGAAYAGTCTTTTGAAAGTGTGTGTATGGRCTGTGGATATCCTCAGTTACATCAGGCAATGGGCAGACACAGAGATTTTAATGGCATTACTCCAAGGAAGCAAGAGCAGAATTGGCCCCTTGCCTTGGGATCCCAAACCTGACCACAGGTAATCATCAGCAAGAGTGTGGGTTTTTTTTTTTTTTTCTGAGGATAAACATAGAAAACCCACTGGAAAAATCAAACCAAAAATGCAACAAAACCAACCTTCCTCAAATAATTAGAAAATAATAACTAGATTATTATCTTTAAGATATCTCGAGTTATATTTTAATAGGCACACCAAAAGTATAACTGTGCAGAAGATAAAGCCAATATCTGCTTTTTGTGTGAATAGTGCAATTACAATGATAAACTCTCTCCTGTTAACACCTCATCTGCTCGTCATTTTTAACATGGAGGGGGGAGGGCAGGAAAAGCGAATCTGTGCTTGCAGTTTGTGTAATATCCATCAGAAAAAAACAATGCCTGACAAGCATAGCAGCCCCTTGAGAGCTTAATCATCATTGAAGCAAAGTACAAAAGGAGGAAATCAAACCTTTTGTGAAAGCTGGCGGCTTATTTAAAGAAATGAGCCAAAGCAGACTCATACTTTGTCTGGTTTCAGGATTTTCTCYATAGAAGAGAACAAATTACTGCATCAGACAAGTTGTTTCACATCACTGTCCATCAGAGTTTGGACTTTGAGAATGCTGCTCTAATATCTTCCCCAAACGAATTGTTTTCTCCCAGAAATAATGCAAGGCCCACTCACATGCTGCTGTAGAAGGTCAAAGCAAAACAGAGGCTTGAGTTGGCTCTAAGGTTCACACCTTACTTTTAATGCTGCATTTATATAGATTAAAAAATTGTCTGAATGCAGTTGGTGCTGGATTAACCCTTATCCCTTCAGGGCCGAGCATGCAGAGCATGTTTGTAGAGCAACAGCTGGAAATTCCAGGCTGTGTCACACAAATGCCAAGTGATAAAAGTCCTTATTTGCTGGTTTTACTTGTCRTGAGCTTTAGAGGAGGCACCTCTTTTTGAACATAACATAGGGACACAAAAGGTGTTACCCTGAGCACAATCAAAGATGGAACTRCCCAGTGCACTGTCTGATAATTGGGTATAGAAGCCATTTAAGGGAGAGTAAAAAAGATAGTGCCTCCTGCTTTGATGCTGTTTAATGTAAAGTTTCCTCTACCAGGGTTTGCATCCAGAGYATTGTGTTTAACAGCCAGCAGCAGAGCAACCCCTGAACATCCGTGATTTCAAAATTCATTTGTATTGATGCTCATCTGGCACAGAGATCCAGGACTTAATGCTGCACTACTTGGGAAAATGCAGTTCTGCTTTTAAACCCACTGCCTGTTCATTCCTGGGTGTTCCCATAAAAATTGGCTTTTGAGAAATAAAGAACATGTATTATTATTCACTTTATCCCCCTCTCCAAACCACTCCTGATTTTATGCATTTCTATCAACCCCCAGCATTCATCTCTTTTTCAGGCTGCACAGTCCTGGTGTCCTTAGTGTGCTTCAAGTCCTCCCTGACCCTGAGAGTTGTTTCAAGCTTTTGATGCCTTTTTGCATTCCACAGCATCCACTGGGCCGTTGTGCAAGGCTTTTATCTGCTCTTTGGCCCTTTCATGGGTTGGAAATGCTCTGACCTTCCCCCTTGCAGGGCTTGCTGTGCTATACAAGTTCCTCGTGCTCCTAATTTTGAGCAGCACACAATATCTCCAGGATTTGACCAAAGGGGCATGAAAATGGAGAGAGATGTGGCACCTGCAATGGGCTGTTTCAGCCACCAGATCTGGAGGAATCATTTTTCTGAGGCGTCCTTCTCTCCAGGGGGAGAACTACTGCATTAATCATGGTTGTTATTTCCACTGTAAATACAGACCTGCCACACTTTCCCCCTCAGTTTCCTCCCCCAATTCCCTGGCCCTTTCATGTTTCTTGCTCCTTTGTAAAGGTAAAGGTGTGCCTTCTTGAGGTCCTCAGGGAGAAAATGCCCTGTCAGGGTGAGAACATGGAGCTCCAAGAGCTCCAGCAGCCTCCTGTGTCTGATAAATGAGGCAGCCCCCTCTTCTGCATATGCATTTTGTCCTATCAGCAACAGAGCTGATTTTACTTTCATGCTTTAAAGAAAAGTACATTCACTCATCTCCCSTCCCTGATAGCCAAAGGGAGTGATTTGGTAGCTGGTTTGAATATCTCAGATCACAATGGTCTATTGCTTCAAATTTTTATGCCATACGGGAGTAATTCAGCTATCCTGTAACTTCATCCTGGGTGTAACAAGAATAAGAACTTTATAAGTCTCTTTGGATTGCCTTAGCCTTTTGCATGATTTCTTACTAAGTAATTGATTTGGAAAGTAGCAGGAATGGCAAAATATGSCCCTAATGGGAGAGCACTGCATTCTCTGTGTCGTTGTTATACATAACTTCCATGTGTATTTAAATGAGTAGCATCAGCACGGAGCCAGGAGATATTATGGAGAAAAATGAGTATTCAGGGAGTGTCTGATGAATAAAAATACCATTTGAAGATCTGACCTTGCAAACATTTAAGCACAAATCTGTTTCCACAACCTTGCTCAAGCCGTTTCCTGTGGGCTGTGGGACGTTGGGTACAAATCCATCTTTTGGGATGTGCCAGCATCCCCAGCCATCCTTCCCATTTTTCCTCAGCTCTGTTCCTGCCTTGCTAATAATACAAATCCAAACATTAAAATAGAGAGAAAGCAGCACTATAGGAAACACAAAGGGATCGAGAAGTAATTTTCCATTTCTAAAATGATTTTTTCTTCTGACATTTCCAGAAACATATGGCCCCACGTTCTGCGAGTGGTTTCTGAGGATGTGCTGTCCCTCTGCCTTTGCTTCCCAGAACTCACAGTCCCCCACACACACACACACACACGCTCACACCAACGTGCAGCGATGCCCACACACACACACACACACGCTCACACCAACGTGCAGCGATGCCCAGCACTGCTCTCCAGTCTGGCAGCAGCAGGAAGGAGGGATCTGTGCCTCCATCCTCTGCTGCCACTGGAATTCAGTTCCTTCAGGAATTGGAGCTCATTGAGACACATCTGCACTTGTGCTTTAATCTGCTTTTGCAGATTCTCACCCTGAGTTCAAGACAGCCCCCCCCCAAAATCTGCTCTTCTTGTGTTCGGGGCAGCTCTGCAGCCTGCACAAGGCTGGAATTTGGAAAGGATTTCACTGAAAACCTTCCTTTTCCATCACCCCTCATTTGCAGTAYGTCTCACAGGGCTGAGTAACTGAAGAATGGTAACGGCAGGGGTTCATATGTGTTTTATTGGTCTGAGCAGGCAGAACTGCAAATTCCTTGTGCTGCTGGTGACAGAAAGGGCAAAACCAGCAGCAGATCCTGCTACAGGAGCTCTGTTGCTAAGGCGAATCTGCCCTGTGCAAGGAAAGAGAGAAAAGCCACCAAAACATTCACAAATATCCAGGGTGCCCCTGTGAACGGCTCTGTCTGCACAGAGCTTCTGTATCCAGCCCCTGCAGACAAAGGGGATCATGGCAGAAATTTAAGCAGCTYCTTGGATCCAGGTACCTCTGTGCTTTGTGTGGCTCCCCTGGGTTTTGTGTAAATTCTTTTAGTCCAATTACTCTGAARTAYATAAGAAAATGCATTTAGAAAAATCTGAGAYGAATCAAACTTGGTTTAATATTGACTGTTCCGAGGACCATTTCACACCCCTTTTTGCATTCTTTCTCCTGTCCATGCTGTTTTTTGAGGAAAACTGATGTGGGGGTGGGAGTCAGAGCTGGAGGAGAATCTTGCAAAGCTGAAGGAATTGGAGGGCAGGTGATGGGGAAGATGAAACATCCCCTGCTAGCTGTGTGTGTCACCTGTCACCTGTGCCATCGGGGCTGGGGTTCCCAGAGAGCAGAGGGTGCTGTGGCTGTCCCCAAGGGTGCAGGGGTGTCTGTGGGCACTGGGGCTGCCCCTGAACTGAGGAATCCTTGCCATCCTCTGGCAGATGGGGCTGTGCTCTGTCCCAGCAGGGATTGTTTGCAGCAGCCCGAGCCTGCCTTTGCCGTGACACCATTCCCTCAAATTCCCCCTCCCCAGCACTCCCAGGAGCAATCTCTCCACCTCCCACATGCACAGCCACAAAGCCCGTGCTGTCTGAGGATCCCTGGAACTGGATGGGAGCACAGATCTGCAAGCAGCTCTGCTAATGAAGCTGCTGAGAGTGATTAAACCCAGCGGTTCAGAGTTATGGTGCAATATCAGCTCTGATGTTTGGAATAAGCTGTGCTGGGGGTAATGATGACACTCTGACTCTCTCTCTGCCTGTCCCCACACACACATTGGCTGTGAAGGTATTCACCAGCAGTGGTTTTGCATCTGGCTCTGGGCTGAGCATTTCAGCAAGGACAGGGACCTAGAGAAAGCCTGRGAGGGACCCAGGGGTGTCCCAAGCCCTAAAACTCATGGCAGGGAAGAGAAAGGGGCTGGACTGGGTTTAGTTTGGAGCCTGGAACTGCCGCTGTCATTTTCAAATCTTTCTGCCAGTGATGCTTTTGGCGAGCCAGGTCCATGGGTGGCTGGTACAACCTCCCAAAGCCTTTCCTGGCCCAAATCTCAATGTTTTTATGAAAATGCAGGAGGAATGTTCCATGCCACACAGGCAGAAAACCTTGCTGAATTTTTGCTGTGGGAGAAAAGGGGCTTGACTTGGCAGCTGTGGGGTTTGTTCAGGTCTGCATTTACCAAGGCATCTTTCAGGCAAAGAGATTTTCTTCATGGGGCCATATTACTGCTCAGTGATCACATAAATAACTATGTTTCTTTTCAAGACAGTGAGTAATGGCCCTAGAAGTGTTGTGCAACTGGAGAACTACTACATGTTCTCCCAGTCCCTTGGAGACTCTTGTTTTATTGCCTATTGCCCCCCGACTCACTTCTTTYTAATGWTATTTACTGCATTTAATGAACAACYCCAAATAGCCTTGATAAAGCACTGTTTATCAAGTTGAAGCAAACTGAGTTTTTTTGTTAGTCTGTGTGGATTATCCTCTCCCCAGAGCCAGTGGAGACAGCGTGCTTCGATGCACAATATATCCCATGTTTTGAATTTCATGAAGGGATTTTTTCTTTACCTGCTGGGTTGCATTTCTTGAGGCCGGCTGCTGTCAAAACCTGAAATCTACTGGCTCTTACAGCTCCTCTATGAAAAGGGAACAAAAATAGGAGGGAATTCACCCAGCAGGTGCAACACAGGGATGGTAACCTTTCCACCTGGCTGTGCATCCAGATGTGCCCATGGTCGGCTCTCAGCAGCCAAATGTGCTGAACTCTCAGCACAGGCAGGGTGGATGCTGACAGCCAGAAACACTTTGCTGCTGAGCCAGGGCAATGGGATGGGTTCATAGGCTTGGAAATGGCTGAGGAACATTTTGTAGCTTCCAGTTCTGTCTCCTGCCTGGAACTGCTGTCTGAAAGCTTCCAGTTAAAAGGCATCAGGTTCTTGGAACCATGAGCTTGTAAAACAGGCCTTGCATTTTTAATACAATGTTGATTTTGAGGGTTCTTTTTATTGATCTCCTACTTTTTAGCGCTGAAAATTCGTATTTCTAGATTTTTTTTTTCCCCCTTCTGAAACTGCAAGTCAGTACCTTTTGAAAATGAGAACTATCACTCAAATTTCTGCAGGAGCTGGGACTAAAGACCTCGGCCACACTTGCAAACCCTGTGCTGAGATTACAAGAACCAGGAGGTCTCTCCACATCCCTGATTCAGTGATGAAACCCCTTGTGTTGATTTTCAGTGAGAAAAACCCCCAAGTGGCACCAGAGGTGGTTTGTGTAAAGCTCTGTCTGGGTCCCTGCTGTGAATCTGGGCCAGCACTTATGGCAGAGATGGAGGGGTTAAATCACTGGAGACATTCTGTTTCTGTCTAAATGATTTTATGGCTTTTACAACGTCTCCTGCAGTTGCTGTAACACCACTTTAGGARCAAATCCTCTTAGAGGGAAGCTGACAATGCTGAATCATGGAAAGGAAGRGCTCCCTGTGAGATCCCAAACACCACAACCTGGGCATCTCCATCTTGAGGGGAGCTGCAAAACTGCTGTTCTCACACAGGGAAAGCAAACTCCCATCAGTTCAGCCTGAATCTCTCTCTCTTGCTGCCAAGACATTCTCCCTTTAATTAATATTTCATCCKGTTGATGCAACTTGTCCACTTATTTTCCCAGTTGTTTGCTGTGCAGATTTCCCAAATTGTTTCCTCAGGGCACTTGCAAAATCAAGATCTCACATCTGAGGAGTTCCTTGCAGCTCAATTAATGAAATTTCTGGCCGAAAAATGTATGCACTTTTAATTAAAAAAAAAAAAAAATACCCAGCAAAACCAGCCTGGAGGTAGTTTGAAAGTAAGAGGAATTTTTTGTTAAAAAATGAAGGAAAAAAGCCCCAAATTCTTAAGTGGATCAATATTTACAGCATTGCATGTCCAGAAACTCTCTGAGCCCTTTCCCCAGGGATGGATTATGGGGCAGTGCCTGGGACTGGGCCATGTCACCCCATAAAAACACCAAAATCTGTAACCACCAGAGATGTGAGTTGCTGCTCCCTATCAGAGCTCCAACAGAGTGCACAGCATCCTCCTCCTCACCCCTGGGCCAGGCTGAGTTTGAGAAGGGATTATTCCTTGGGCAGAGCACAGAAAGACGTGGTATTGCCTCTGTTTGCTCTGCCTTAACCTGGAGCCTGGGCCTGTATTTCTTCAGATCCTGCAGTTTACGGAAAACTAATCCTGAGCTGAAGTGGAGAACTTGTGAGAGTTCCCAGAGGGCCTTATTTCTGTTTTCCCTCTGACTGGTGCCAGACCAGAGCTTTGTCCCAGGTTATTCCACAGCCTGGGGAAGGCAATCCTGCACATCCGTGCTTCACAGCCCCACAGTGAGGAATTCCTCACCCTTGGGGAAAATAAATTCACCAATACCTGCACAAGAATCCCARCATGAAGACAACACTGTGCACTTCAGGGGCTCTTTTACACAGGCAGAAGGGGTCAATGTGGAAATGTTGCTGTGGAAATCTGGGGCAGCTGCAGTCTGTGCCTGCATTGAGCTGCCTCTGCTGTGGG